>NW_005871408.1:1027320-1085336 GCF_000147115.1 Myotis lucifugus | reverse complement strand
TCCTTCAGTATTTTCTTAGCTGACATACTCTTTATCTTTCATTTGATTATAAATGGTAGCCTTACTGAGCATAGTAAACTTGGTTGAAGGTTCTTACTTTTCATCACTTTGAACATTTGGTGCCAATGCCTTCTGACCTGCAAAGTTTCTGTTGGGAAGTCAGCTAACAGTCTTATGGGGGGTTAGCTCCCTTTTACATAACAAACTGTTTTTCTCTTGCTGCTTTTAATGTTCTCTCTTTGTCTTTAACTTTTGCCATTTATTTATGAGGTTTCTTGGTGTGGGCCTCGTTGGGTTCATCTTTTTAAACATATATATATATATATATATATATATATATATATATATATATATATATTTTATTGATTTCAGAGAGGAAGGGAGAGGAAGAGAGAGATAGAAATGTGTGTGTTCCCCCACATCACGTGTGGTTCAGGGTTCAGGATCTGGAGGAGGGGCCGCACGCAAATGAAAGAGATGAGACAAGAAATAATTTGGAAATATTGGGGGCCAGGTGGGCAAGCCCTACTCAAGGGGAAGGACTTCCACTGGTGCCCAGGCCTCGCCAGCCTTTTATTCAACTTTGGATACACATAAAGCCCTTAGTCAGGCAGGCAATTGCGGTAGCAGACAGACTATATTAAAGGTCAGTAAATATTAGAAGGATTTACTCTGAGACTATTTGATCAGGAAATAGCTTGAGCCCCCATTGTCTGGACTAGACAATCGGTGCATAACTCTGGGTTCAAGGTTCACCAGTATTCCGAAATCCTTGTTTGCACTTCTCTGATAGTGAAGACAATGGGTGGCTTCCTGCATAGAAACATCAATGATGAGAGAGAATCATTGATTGGCTGTGTCCTGCATGCCCACTGCTGGTGATTGAGCCTGCAACCTGGGCATGTGTCCTTGACCGGAATCAAACCCAGGACCCTTCAGTCCATAGGCCAATGCTCTATCCACTGAGCCAAACCAGCAAGGGCGGGTTCATCTTGTTTAGGACTCTCTGTGCTTCCTGGACTTGTATGTCTATTTCCTTCACCAGGTTAGGGAAGTTTACCATCACTATTACTGCAAGTACATTTCAATCACTTGCTCTGTCTCTTCTCCCTCTCTTACCTTTGGACAACACTTGATGTTGTCCCAGATGCCTGTGAAACTACCCATTTTTTCTTATTTTTTGGATTCTTTTTTCTTCTTGCTGTTCTGATTGTGTACTTTTTTACTACCTTGACTTGTAAATTGTTGATTTGATCCTTCATTTCATTTAATCTTCTCTTGATTGCTTCCAGTATTCTTCATTTCAGTGTATGTGCCCTTCATTTCTGGCTGGTTCTTTATTATATTTTCTATCTTCTTTTTGTATATTTCCTCTCTCTTTGTTAAAGTTCTCACTGAGATCATCTGTTCTTCCCCTAAGTTCATTCAGCATCCTTATAACCAGTGTTTTTAACTCTGTATCCCATAAGTTGCTTGCCTCCATTTTATTGAGCTCTTTTCTGGGAATTTGTCCTGTTCTTTCATTTGGGACATATTTCTTTGTCTCCTCATTTTGGTTGCCTCCCTGTGTTTGTTTCTATGTATTGGGTAGATCTGCTATGTTTCCCAGTCTTGGCAGAGTGACCTTATGTAGTAGGTGTCCTGTGAGGTCCAGTGGCACAGTCTCCCTGATTTTCCAAGCAGGCGCCCCAACAATGTACCCTTGTGGATTCTGTGTGCTCTCCTGCTCTAGTTGCACCCTGATTGCTGTTGGCACTTCAGTCGGTGAGACTGACCCTCAGGTTTACTGTGGATAAAGACTGGTCATCACTACAGCATCAGCTGTTGTGAAGAACCTGACCTTCTGAGTGGGATTTGTTTTAGCATGGCTGGTGCCTGCCAGTTTCACCCTTTTGGTGTTTTCTTTCTGGCACTAGTTGGGTGGTGATTTGGTGTGGTCTCAAGATATCCACCAGGTATGAAGAATTCTCATATAACATAAATAACACAGAAATCATTTTTCTACTGGAAACCTTTTTGTTATTGGGTTGAAACTTCAAAAAGGTTGTTAGGTGAACATGGGATAAGAATAAAATTGGACAGGGTTTTTGCACATATTACTCAAAAAATTTTTTAATAGTACACCCCATCCAAACTGCCATAGAGAAATGATGTATACATAGTCTGAATTTTCCATAACAGTGATGATTTAAAACACTAAGTATTTAAATTTTGATTAGAAAATCTGAATACAGACCAGCTGGTGTGGCTCAGTGATTGAGCGTTGACTTATGAACCAGGAGTTCACAGTTTGATGCCCATTTAGGGCACTTGCTCGGGTTGCGGGCTCAATCCCTGGTGCTGGAGGCAACTGATCAATGATTCTCTCTCATCATTAATGTTTCTATCCCTCTTTCCCTTTCCCTTCCTCTCTGAAATCAATAAAAATATTTTTAAAATATGATTACAATAACTATAGAGTACATATTTCCAGTGAACAAAATACAATATTTACTTTAAAAAAATATTTTTATTGAGAGGAAAGGAGAGAGATAGAAACATCAATGGTGAGAGAGAATCATCAATTCCCTGCCTCCTGAATGCCCCACACTGGGGACCGAGCCCACAACCTGGGCCTGGGCATGTGCCCTGACCAGGAATCGAACTGTGATCTCCTGGTTCATAGGTCTACACTGAGCCACGCCAGCTGGGCAATAAAATTCAGTATTTATATCCAGTTATGAGATGTGGAAATGAAGTAACAAGAATCCAGGCTATAGGAAAGTATCACACATCATCTCTACCCTGGGTTTGGCTTTCCATCCAATCTCCTAATCTTTTCATGACCCAAAGAAACCCCCATCACTTTCTCTGTAATGAAGATGTTTCCATATTCTCCTTAACTACTTTCCCTCTCACACTTGGTGATGTTTCAATTGGCTTAGCTTGAGTCAACTGCCCATCCATTGGCTGGTAGCAGAGGGTGTTTGAATTAAGAATGCCACCAAGACTCACACAAGGTAAAATAACTTCTCCCAAAGCAAGGAAGGAATGGATACCAGTGGCCAAAGGATGCAAACTCCTTGGCAGGGCTTAAGCGACCCGTCATAACAAGGCACTGCATAACTGCATCCTTTTCTACCTCCTCTCTCTTTATACCCTCCCGGCAGTTGAATGTGCCACCCTCTATGCTATTTTGTACTATCATTCCCTACACTTAGCTTGGTCCCTTCCAGTTCAAATTTCAAGACCCTGTTCAGTTAGCATCTCTTTAAAAAGTCTTTTCTGACAACATTCTTCCTCCCTTGCTTCCCCTCCAGGTTAGATGCCCTTCTCACATGCTCTGATACCACCCAGAGTTGTCATATGTTCAAATTGTCTGTGAACTTTCTTTCTCCCCATACATCGTGGGCTCCCTAAAGGCAGGGCAATGTCTAACTTACCTCACTAATGCTTGATGCTTGATGGAGCAGCAAGTATACTGGTATTTAGAGTTTCCAATTCTTCATGATTTAGTCTAGAAAGGTTATATCTGTCTAGGAACTTATCCATTTTTTCCAGGTTATTAAATCTGGTGGCATATATTCTTTCATAATATTCTAGTATGATCCTTTGTGTATCTGTAATGCCTGTGGTGACTTCTCCTCTCTCATTTCTGATTTTGTTTATATGGGTCTTTTCCCTTTTTTCTTTAGTGAGTCTAGTCAGGGGTTTATGAATTTTATTAATATTTTCAAAGAACCAGCTCTTTGTTTTATTGATTTTTTTGTATAGACAGTGTGTTCGCTATTTCATTCCATTCTGCTCCAATTTTTATTATTTCCTTTCTTCTGCTGACTTTGGGCTGTTTTTTATCTTCTTTTTCTAGTTCTTTTTTTTTTTTAAAATATACTTTATTGATTTTTTACAGAGAAGAAGGGAGAGGGACAGAGAACTAGAAACATCGATGAGAGAGATCGATCAGCTTCCTCCTGCACCCCCCCTACTGGGGATGTGCCCGCAACCAAGGTACATGCCCTTGACTAGAATCGAACCTGGGAATTTTTATTATTTCCTTCCTTCTGCTGACTTTGGGTTGTTTTTTATCTTCTTTTTCTAGTTCTTTAAGATGTCATGTTAGGTTGTTTATGTGGGATTTCTCTTGTTTCTTGAGATAGGTCTTTAATGATATAAACTTCCCTTTTATTACTGCTTTCACTGAATCCCAGAGGTTTTGATATGTTGTATTGTCATTCTCACTTGTCTCTATATATCTTTTATCTTCAACTTTAATTCAAATGATGAAAGAATAATCACTTATTTGATCCCCATTAAGATAGTCAACTTAGAAAAGATATTTTCCTGTATGAACTTTTCCCCAATCGATCCCATTTTATTCTGATTAATAAACTTAACCAGCATATGTTGCACCGTAAAAAAAGATCTGGAGAATGTTAGATGAAACCATGGCCATATTCCATCATTTTATGATTCAGTGACTTAAGGGAGTAGAAAAATTGATAGTTACACACTTGTTAATTATGGGGAACAGAAGGCAGGATTACTTTCATTGAGATAAATAGGCCCTGGTATCAGCCCCGCTCCCCTTAGAGGCCTGAGGCTGTCATCCTGATGGATCATTTGAGAGACTTAACCAGATACACACTTGACAGCTGTCATTAAAAGAGACTTTACCAAGGCAAGGGCAACTGGCTGCCTATAGCAGTGAGAAATAGGTAGTCTCCGCAAGTGCACCCTTTGAAAATTGCTGGATACATGTGAGGCCTGTTATTATTTGTTATTACAATACAAAGGATGATTGAATGAACACTGCCTTCCACTTGGATGTTAAGCAGCCCTTCCTCAGTACCTGCATTAGGCTATAGGTGTGTCAGCGTGGCCTCAGTGATATGTTTTGTAATATTTCAACATTGTTTTAAGCATGTGTCCTTTTCAGCTCTGTAATTATTACACAATGCATGCTGCCTTAGAAAATATGCATTTCATAGAATTATTTGAAAATAAAATCCTAATAGGTCATCCTTTTAAGTATATTAGCTGAACTTTAGGACTGTCATATCCTGGAACATGTGCAATAATATTTTTGAGGGCATTGCTACATTTTAAGGAATGACATGCTTAAGTATAATTTTGCCAGATGATATAAGAATATTGCCAGGAATATGACTTATTTGTGAAAAATGCTCATGAGTGTTTGTTAAAAAAAATAAATAAAACCACCACCACAAATCTGGTGCGAGCTGTTAATGTGCAAGATGCTGTGCTAGTGAGCTAGCCTCCTGGGAGGCGAGTGTGAAGTCCAGAGGACTCGCTCCTGGATTCTTTCGTTCCTAGAGTCTATTTGTTGCACACTGTCATGATGTCCCAAAGTAAACAAGTCATGTCAAGTTCAGGTCTTGTCCACAACAAAATAAAAATGTGACAGTGATAGCATTTGGCTGGACAGTAACTGAAAGTGGACGAAAGAGATTTTGTCTCATTGGAGACTGACTGTGTTTTAGTTGTTTTTTTAAATTTGCGATTCTCCAACTAATGAAAACCCGTGGAACAATTAACTTTACAAATCTACACAGGGAATTTGTAATTTCGTGTTCAGAGGCGATGATACTACAAAAGAACAAAATTTCCCAAGCATTCCCCCAAGCAGACACCCCCACTTAGTGCAATACTAACAGTGTCTCGAGGACCTCAAGGGGGCACAGCTGAGACCTCTTTGGTGCTGCCAGGTCCCTAAGGGGATCATGTGCCCTAGGAAGGACATGGTGATGCTCAGGATCCTGGCACATGGATGTGAGGTCCGTGCCAAGTCTCTGTGGGGCAGTGGGAGTCTGTGTCCTGTCTCTATAGGAAGTCTCTCCGTGCGGTCTTGCTGTGAAGTATCTCTGAGGCCACATGTGGCCCCTGTGTATTGTCTCTGGGTGAGGTCTGTGTTGGAGGGATCTTTGGGAAGTCTCTGTGACATTGGTGTAGAGTTTTAGTATGAGGCCTCTGTGGAAAGTGTCTGAGAGAGGTGTCTGTTGAGAGATATCTCTGTGGCGAGTGTCTGCCAGTCATCTTGTGGGAGGTCTCTGTGTGTTGCTTTTGGGGGAGGTGACTGTGAGGTCTTTCTTGTCTCTGTTGGGCGGTGTCTCTGAGGTCTGTGTGCGTTACCTTTGGGGAGGTGTCTGTGAAGTCTTTGTTGTCTCTGTTGGGCAGTGTCTCTGGAGAGAATCTCTGTAATATCTTGTGAGAGAGGTCTCTGTGGAGAGAGTCTCTGTGAGGTCTCTGTCTCTCTGTTGGGCAGTGTCTCTGATGCCTGTGTGTCTTTCTGTTGGGAGGTGTCTCTGCATGTCATCTCTGTGAGAGAGGTCTCCGTGGAGAGTCTCTCTGTGAGGTCTCTGGTGGGAGGTCCCTGTGTGGGCCTCTCCATAGTTGGCCTTCCTGCACCTTATGGAAGACTGAGCAGCAGCAGCTGGGCAGAGGGACTTGCTCCTTCCTGTTTCTCATTTCACCAGTGTCCCAGTCTGTGGCACTTCTGACAGGAACATGGGGTCCACGCCCAGCTTCCTGCACTCCAAGAACTCACCTCTCTGTGCTCCTGGGAGCACCCAGCAGCAGCCAGGCTCAAGGTCCTGAGCTCCTGAGGGTGCAAGGCACGCTCTGCCCTGGGTGTCACCCTTCCCACAGGTCCTGGCTGAGCTGTCACTGCTGCCCCCATCCTCACAGTCACCCCAGAGACATTGCTGTCTTCCTGCTTCAGGTGTGGCTGGGGGCGGGGAGGGGGCAGCTGCACTAGGCACAGAGCACAAAGGCACCCCTCCTGGGCTGCAGCCCCATCCTGGGCAGGTCACTTCCACTTTCCCGTGTGCCACGTCCTGTCCGATGGCCTCTGCTGCCCGGCTCTGGGGTGAGCGAGACTGGAGCCAGGTAAGACTTACGTGATGGCAGCTGGTCTCTCAGCCTTTTGAGTCCCCATATCTCCCAGGGAGCAGTCTTGGTTCATGTGTTTCTCTGAAGGTTCCCATGCTGGGTGTGGCATCCCGAATTCCCTAGTCCTGGCTTCCCCACCTGTCCTAAGTCATCCTTTCAGGAGGTGAGGATGCACAAGCTTATTAACTACTGTGAGGACATTAACCTCCCTGCTTTACTTTTTTGAGTTTGGCCCTAGAGGTGGCTTCTTTAGGTCTGTGGTCAGGGAGCTGGGGTGCAGCCCTTCCCCCACCCCCAGGCTGGTAGATGGCGCTGGGACCTCGGGCTCCTCGGTCACTGCACATGGATGAACACTCTGTGCCACTTTGCCTTCTTCCTTGGACCCCACCTTTTCAGTTCTTTACCCACATTCCGCCTGAGGTTCATCGTGTCCGCCTGTCAGATACTAGTAGGTACCACAGTCATGCTCCATTCCATCAGCCAGAACTGCTTCCCTCGGATTTACATAGAGGAAGGCAGGTGACCCATGACCATGGCCATTCATTCATTTGGGGCAGAGGTGAACTCAGCCCTCAGCAGACTCCCTGACGCTGCCACCCATCCACAGAGTGAAGAGTGCCTTCCTCACGGGGCTCTAAGTGTGGGAAAGGCAGGGGTGGGGAGGGTGAGCTAAGAGGGGTTCACAGGGCCATCTCCACCCCAGCCTTCATCGGGGAGAGAAGGGGTCTTAAGGGCAGATGTTATCAATTTCACACCAAGAGCTTGCTTCTGAACTCAGGGCCCAGCAACCTCCACACCATTACCCCCACCCCCCAAACACCCATCCACTTTGCTCTGATACTTTCTGGAGCCTGAGTGGGAATCTCCAGCCCTGCGATGTCCCCGTAAACCTGTCCCCTACAGCTGCATAAAGTTCAAAGTAGAGCGGAAGCAGGAGAAAGATGGGTTGAACCAGATCCTGGGGTGGGGTCTTCATGGGTTTTTCTCTTTCTGTTTGAGTAGTTTTTGTTATTTGTGAAAACATATGGTGCAATGAAGGAACTTGAGATAAGGAGTGAGCTTGCAATGTCAGTCTCCCTCTATGCCCCTCCCTTCTAGAAGCCAAAGTGCACACGGAGCACACCAAAGACAGAAGCCACTGCACAACCTCTTAGGAGGAAACAAACATATATTGAGGAAAATTAAATATTTTGAATGTGTTGAGAAAATGGACTGATTTTTTTCATAGAGACATGTTTATGGTCGACCAGGCAAGACACCCACCCGAAAAAGACAGTGCCTCGGGCAGTGTTGAGGGTGGCCTAGGGCACCTGGCACCTTTGGCCCATCCTGGCAGAGATGGACTGGAGACAAAATCTTCTTGGGGGGCAGAGATGTGAGGCAACTCAGGCCCAAGGGCTCATCATTGAGTCTGATACTTTCCAAGGACTCTGTCTGTCGGACTTGCCCTTCCCTAGTGGAACAATTCTGGTCCTTAGAGTTGGCCTGCTGACTGCAGGCTGTATGACTCATCACTCCCCCTTTCTCTGAGTAGAAGGGAAGCCTGTTGTAGCAAAAGCACCCACACACTGGGGCTTGGGGTTCCTGTATGTGCTCATTTAACGCTGTGGTATGAAGTCCATGGTGAATGGCAATTTTCTCCTCTAGAATCTGTCCTACAGTTGTTATGAGTGTCTGAGCCTCAGGGATCTTGGGGTCCATAATCGATATGCTTTTGACTGGTCCTTGGCCCTGGGCAGGGGCTGAATTGAGCTTGTAGTTTAGCAGAGCATCCTGACCTTTGAGTTTTTTATTCGAGAAAATCCCCTGAAAAAAGAGCCTCATTCTTTGTCTGAAGAAACTTTCTGGAGGACCCTGTTTCTTCTCTGGCCCCAGCTGAAGGTATTTCCTCCCAACAGAGTCTACTGTGCCCATAGCCATGGCAGAGGGGGTCTTTCTAACGGTGTGAGAAGTCCCCAATTTCTCAGGCCCTTCTGCCTGCTCTCTTGGGCTGGGCCTCCTACAATTCTCTCTCTTCCAGGCAGGGACGATCATTTGTCTCTGATTCTTCCAAGAGTCTTGAACATTTGAGATCCTGGGTTCCTGCTTCCCTTGGCTGCTCCTTTGGGGTGTCTTAAGGCCACATAACACATGGGAAGCTAGCCTGACTCCAGGGAGCTCTCTCTGGAAGGGGCGATGGTGCACCTGAGAAGCCAAGTTGTCTGCAGCAAGGGGCTTGTGTGTGGGACAGTCTTGAGGTTGGTTCTTTGACGGTACCTTCACTTTGGACTTAAGTTCATTAGTGACCTCATTTTTAAGGCATGGCTCTCCTGGATCTTGGAGAACAGACATTCTAGGGAATAGGGAGACGCTACTGGTCCTTGGAGCTTCCACATTCCTCAAATGTGCATTGATGTTTTGGGATGTTGTCTGTACATTTGTTCCCAATTCTGGTTGAAGAGCAGGGGACCTACTGGCCTCCATTGTCTCCTCCACCTCTTTGGCCCTCAAAGATTGGGATCCTAAGTTCATCTCCAGCATTGTTACCCTATTGAAGGGGTCTTGTGAGGCCCCACTCCTACTCTTCCCTCTTGGCTCATTCCTGGCTATTGCTGAACTTGGACTGAGATCTAAGCTGCCCCTCTCGGCCCACTCCACCTGTCTAGTCAGAGAGGCCTTTGCAGGCCCATGGTCAGCACCAGGTGGGGTCCCTCCCAGAGCACTCTGCATGTCCTCACACACAGGTGAGGGGGCAAGGAGAGGCCTTGCCAGGGTGGGAACTGAGTCTTCTGGTTTCACTTTCTCTCCTGGACAGGCCTGAGGAGGTTTTCCCGGGAACTCAACAAACTTGACTATCGAGTAGGCCCCAGATACACAGCTGGGTGAGGGGGGCAGGGGGGACTGCAGAATGGGTGAGGCCTGAACCCTTTTCAACTTAAGGAGACCCATGGGCTTGAGGACCTTGAGGGGCAGGCCCCACCGGTGCTTCACCCATAACTTTGTAACATGTGCTTCTAGCACCTTTTGAATGTCTGTATCGAGAAAGAAGGCCCCGGGGGAGGCGTTCATGCAGGGTTCCCAGCCATTTAAGATTCCTAGATTTTTGGTTTCCATGTGAGTGTCAGCCGTGGCATAAGAGTGGTTGACAGGAAGCCAGGGTCCATGCACACTCATCAGGTTCTTGCTCACCTGTCCCAACTTTCTGCCCAAGTGGCCTTTTAGCGTGTTTTCTAGATTTTTGTCTAAGTTCCTCAGTAACTCACTTCTGGAGTCCCTTCTCCAAAGCATCTCATCACTTTCTGACTCCTCAGAGTCTCCCCTCTGAAACGTCACTAAGGAGATTTCTGAGCCCCTGGAGAGATCTTCTGGGACCTTCCCTGTATCGGGGCTTAGCTGAGGCCCCACGTTCTGTGCATCGTTGCTGCTTTCACCTGTGAGTGAAGAGGGCTGTGAGGGCTCATGCTTGTCCTTTGCCTGACATGTCCCTGGTAATTCGCTCTGATGTTGCCCTAGTTCTGGAGGTTCTCGGATCTTGGGGGACAGCTCCCAGCTGTGTTGCATATGCGAGTTTTGGGGATGTTGCTCCAGCTGCTTCCGGGGCTCAGGACTGATTGGAAAATTCTTAGGAAGGATGCTGTTCTTGGGAAGGTTGGCTGTGAAGACACTGAAGACTTCCTGAGATCTGTTGACTACAGAGGATAAATCCCACCCACTTTCTACTTGCTTCTGCAACAAGGGCCTTTCTGGATGTTGAATATCAACTGGGATTAAAGATTGCGGCTTATTCTGGGCTGTCGGGCATGATACTCCACAGCCCCTCATCTGAGGTGGAGAAGGTGGTAGGGTTGGTAGAGAGGATGGGAGATGGCCCCGGTCCTGGACCTGAGCCAGAGGTGGGGGCTGTAATTGAAGCATGGTTGGAAGCAAGGGTGGAGATTGGGACTCCAAGTGAGACATGTGCTGGGAATGGGAGAGCAGTGGAGGTATTGTAGCCTGCAGTTGAACTGGGCAGGCACTCGAGATGCCATTGAATAAGAAAGGTGGAGGCTGTAATGTGGAAGAGCCCTTGGATGTCCAGGCAGTAGCCTCCAGGGATTCGCTATGCAGGGAGGGGAGACCCCAAAAAAGCTGGCTGTAGAGCTGCAGAGGTCTATGCAGTTGTTCTTGTTTGTCCTCCATGCTCCAGAAGGGTTGGGGGGTTGTGGTGTCCTGATCAGCACCCAGTGATTTCCACGTATTCCCCAAAGAGTGCGGGTGGTAGTTTGGGTTCATTTGTTTTGGATACAATGCGTATTTTTCATTTTCTTTCAAAATCGTTATGTTGATTCTCTTTGCGATGTGTATCTCCAGGAGGTTCTGCTCATCAGAGCTGAGCAAAGAGAGGGCCCCAGCCTCTGCCTGCCTGTCTGCGGGGTCTTCCTGGAACGAGGCCTCTGGTGGGTGGTGAGACAGGTGCTCTTGCTGGGACTCCCACTGTGATGAGGCTGAGAGGCATGAGGCTTTAGCAGCCACCTGCCACCAGGACAGGGCTGAAATGGGACAGTTTGAGTGGCCAAGGCCTGAGATGGCTGGGGTGGGAGAAGCTGACCGAGGTGTGTGTGGACATGAACTCTGCAGGATGGGGCCCAGTGTCAGTGTCACTGAGTCACACTGGGGAAGAGTCAGAGTGGAGGCTGGTGTTGGGGGGGCAGAGGAGGCTGTGGGAGGTGGAGGGTGGGCCCCTGAGTCAGGGGGAAGTGAGGGGGAACAGGAAAGTGCAAGTGGCTGGGGTGAAAGGTCATCCAGGGGAAGGAAAGGCTCTGGTGGCCGAGAGGCACTCAGGGATGAGCGGGAATGAAGGGAAACTGAGGAGCTGGCGGGCCTGGTGACAAGGTGGAGGCCAGAGGTAACGGGTACTCAGTCACAGGAGCCAGAGAAGCCGAGGGGGACATGGTGGGAGCAGCATCTTCCACAAGCTCCCCACAGGGCCTATTGGCTCCAGCAGGCGCTGCTTTGCAGAACTCACCAGAGGGGTCTTGATGGGAGCGCTGACGAAAGCTGCCCTGTTCAGGGGGCCTCTCCAGGTGGCTGCAGGAGATGGAGGCACAGGCTGCAGCCAGGAGCAGGCGGGCGGGCTGGGTGGGGTGGGCACCTGGGGCCCAGGGTCCTCCATGGCCCTGACCCTGACTTCCCAGTGCTCCTGCTGTCCCTCACCTCAGGGCCATAGCCACACCCTGTCCCATGGCCCCTCCCAGGTCAGAGCCAGGCGGCCTAATGTGACATCATAGGTTCGGGAGGGAAGAGGACCCTGGAGAGAAGGGGAAGATTCTTTACCTTCCAAGAAGATTGATTAGGCTCCGAGCCTTTTCCAGTTCTTGCAGGCACTCTCTGCAGGCTGGAAGTCAGGAGACTGGGTCACATGGTACACCAGGGCCAGGGGTGTTACAGGAGGCTGACTGCCATGGCCCTTTAAGAGTGACACCTTGGAGAGCTGACTCAGGAGCCCAAGCATCAGGGTCAAGGCCACATGACCCCTGACAGCAATGGCAAGGCTCAGGACAGGTAGTGCTTTGTCATTTAAAAGTGTTTCCTATCCACTACCCCTGCGGCCCTCCCTACTTCCCTGTGGGGGAGAAAGGGCAGGGGCACCTGGGAGGAATCTGAGCAAAGGTGAGCAGCACGCCCACAGGGGGACCTGGAGGTCCCAGCTCCCAGTCAGGCACTACTGGTCCACAGCAGCCCAAATGCCCCTCCTGGGACCCCTGCTAGGGAGACACCCATTCCCAGGCCCTAAGGCTTCGTTCCCAGCACAGAATCTGGGAAGCATCTGCCTTCTCCCTCCTTCCTGGAGCCTCCCGAGGGCTCTGCTTCCTGAGAGACGGCTCTGCCCTGGCATCCTCGGGGACCGGGCCCTGGGCCTCAGGGACATGCAGATGGAGGCAAACTCCCAGGCAGGGCTGAGGGAGGGCAGCAGCTCACCTTTCAAAGCTCCACTTTTCCTCCTGCTCCTGCTCCTGCTGCTCCTCCTCAGCTCCACTGAACGCTGAGACAAGAAAACGAGGGGCTGGGACCCCATTCTCACTCTCCTCTCTAGACAAGCGGCAGACGCTCAGTGTTCGTGAACAATATGACTTTCTACATTTACCTACTGCGGCATTCTGGTTTTTCTTTTACTTATTACTATTTTTTAGTATCAGAGTGTCTTTAATGCTGAAGTATTCTGTGGAGTCTTAGCTTTATTGTTTCTTCTCCAAAAGTATTGAGAAATTCATGGTTCAGTGAGTATTTATGATAGAAATAAAACCATGTTGATTTAAAGCTGGCTTTTACGTAGTTGTAAAGTGGGTAAAATATTTTGTTTTCTTCTTTGAAGAATGCAAAAATAATTTTCTATGTGAGATGCACCATTGATTTCTTCTATTTCTGTTTCTCAGCTCAAGAAACACACACATCCTCAGACATGTGGGCCCACCTGGAGTTCCCTTAGGCCACAGCCCGCCCCAGCCCCTGCTAGCGGCCCCCAGGGGCTCCGTCAGGTCCCTGCCCTCGGATCAGCCCCACAGAGGGGAGGCTCGCCCCAGACACCTGCCAAGAAAGGCGGTGGGGAACCAGGACTCTGGGCCTGTCCCCCACAGGTCCAGCCCTTAGAATTCTGTCCTTGGCCACTGGTCACTGTGTTTGGGGCTGTGCCCTAGAGCTCCCACCACACCTGGCCTCCTGGTTGGAGATCTCTGCATAGAAATCCTCCCGCCTGCTCTAACCCCTACCCTGCCTGGCTGGTTCCTAGAGGGATGAGGTTCTAGTCTTTCCTGAGAGCAGTTGCTCTTTCTTCCCATCCAAGGAGTCTCCCTGGGTCATTCAGAAAAGTGGGAATAAGAAGAGAAAAAAGACCATCTCTGTTGGGTCTGGGCCAAGGGATCCTTACCTTCCTGGTGTTTCCATGTTCCCTCGGTGGTGGGGAGGGCCCATCACTCTCGGAGCCGTGGACTAACACAAGGAAGAGCAGCACCCCACACACGATGCCCAGGATGACATCGATCACCCAGCAAGGACTGGAGCGCTGCCAGGTAGCAATGGCGCTGTTCAGAGGGGAGAGAAGGCTCTCCATGATCTGACTCGCACTGCTGCCCTCAGGCAACGGAACACTGCCAGCTCACTTTGGGCAGAAACCCAGGCCTGCATCACAGAGCTGTGACCTTGTCATAAAGGTTCCTGCGGGTGGGGGAGGGGCAAGAAGAGGAGGATGCCCATCCCCCACCACCCAGCCCCACATATCCCTGTACCCTTCTGGACCTTCTAGATCTCTCCTTCCAGCTCTTCTCCATCCTGCCAGAGAGATTTTAGCCAATTTTCTATTAATTTCATCTGGAACCTAGATGTCACCCGGTTCCCTTTGTCCCTAAGAGATCTTGACTTGAGGCCCATCAGTTTCATAAACCTTGAAAATCTGAACTTGAACCTGAAATTGTGGCTATTTCCCAGGGATTTTTATTTTATTTCTTCTGTCCTCAACTCCAGTTTCCGCACATCATGTTTTTGTCTTGTATAAACCCAGGCTCAAAACTTTTACACTTACTTAGTTTTGTGAATTCTTAGTGTTTGTTTAGTCACATTTTCAATCAGAGCTACCTACACACAAAAAATTAAAATTTGTTATTCAAGATGTATAAATCTAAGTATAAAAGAGTTATATGTAGTCAAACCTTTAAATAATAACTATAAATTTGTAGCACTAATAATCCTGGAGTTAGTAAAGCTTTAAACTGCACAAAGACTTTTGGGACACACACACACACACACACACACACACACACACACACTCATCCTTTCACAAACCAATCCAGTCTTTTCAAATCCAAGAATCCATAATTTTTCTACTTAAAACTTTTTTTCAAATGTTGTGTTGGCCCAGTCTTCACTCTCCATATATGTTTTGAAACACACTGTCCTAGTCCCTGAGGGCTGCTAGAACAAAATACCACAAACTGGGCAGATTAAAAACAATAGAAATTTACTTCTCACAGTTCTAGAGGCTGGCAAGTCCAAGGTCAAGGCATGAGGTCATCTTCTGGTGATGGCCCTTTCCTGGTTCACAGCTAGAGCCTCTCGCTGTGTTCTCACATGGTGGACAGAGGCTAGGGACCTCTGGAGCCTTTTTATAAAACACCAATCCCATTAATAAGGGCTTACAAGTACCACTCAATGGCCCTATCATCTTTAGGAGTTAGGATTTCAACATATAAATTTGGGGACAATACACAAACATTCAGACATGTGCACATGTGCTACACCCAGAAACCAGGAATGGGTCAGGGTGAGCTGAGGACTGACCCTTAAGGTTTGAAGGGTGGAAGGCGAGACAAGGGGTCAAAGCCTGGGGCTGATTCAGGTCTTAAGCAGCCTCTTCGGATATTACTAGTGTGTTCTGTCCATATTCGCTTTTCTGACTCTGCCCTGCCTTTCCATGCCCTCCCCTCCAGCCTCAAGTCCAGCCTGAACCATCCAGAGAGAGCTTATGGTACCAAACAGACTTCCCTATGGTACCCTTCTGCATCCCTTCAGCAGCAGTAATCGGGATCCATACGGAAAACGTAACACTCCAGGTGCACTTAAAAGGGATGCGTGTCCCCTCCTTGCTGGTCACATTTTTAGACAGCTTTACGGGAACCAGGGCATTCGCGTTTATTTGACTGCATTGTCATGAACAAGCACATTTTTCTACATCTACCATTGCTCCTATGGTTCCCAGTCTTTTCCTCCTTATGCCATTGTTACCTTGGGTTCAACCTTTTATCAATATTTGGGCTTAGGTCATCCTTGTATTCATATTTGCCCTCTGTATTTGTCTATTATTTTCAATGTTTTGTTTAAAAATTTTATACATTTAAACATCTTATCTGACCATCTTTACCTTGATTCATTAATTATTGTTGTATTATGATTTATTTCTGCCATCTTAGTTTACACTTTATTTTCCATACTTTCTTTATTGTTCTTCCCCACCCCCGCCACCCCCTGTTGAATCTTACACTTTATAGATCAAGTGTTCTTTTTATTTATATGGAATTTGGAAATTTCTTACATTGTAATGGTTTTATGTCATTAATTATGTTAATTTCCTCTTCAGTTTCTTATATGTGTCAATATTAATAGCATCTCAGCCAGCCAAGCAAGCGCTCTTGCCTCCTCTGATGTTGCTTTCTCCATCACAGCAGTCTTTATTTCAAGGGGATATTTTCTGGAGCTTTAATTCTGAGTTATTTGAATATGCTACTCTTTAATCTATATTTTAGGATACAATAAAAGTCATTAACATCAATCATTTTTTCCACAAAACTAATAGCGTGTTTGTAGGTTTATTTTTCTTCCTACTGCAGTATTCTTCTAGAAATATTTTCAAAGGGATTTATGTGAAATACAACTTTTGAGACTATTTTTTGATAACATCATTTTCTGTGTCTTCGAATTTAAAAGACCTTAACTGCATATAATCCAAGGCTTAAAATTTGTTTCTTTTCAATCCTTTAAAGTATTACTCCCCTGTATTCTTGTCTCGCAACATTGCTGTTGAATAGGCCGATGTCAATCAAAGTCAAATTTTCTTTAAAGAATGATCTGACTTTGTACCATTTTGACAGGATGTTACAAAACAAAGAGGGTAAATCACCAAACTAAAATGTTAATACAATAGGAAAGAAATCAAAACCTTCTTGGGACATTCAAGTACACAGGAAAGTTAACCATCAGGCATTCATTCAGAGAAATAATGAGAAAGAAAAGTGATAATGGTAGAATAAAATCAATGAAGGTTAACATTTGTATTTTCAAATTTATATTGTGACTCAAGTATTTCTATCGATGTTTAAGCTCAGAATATGGTAAAGTAGCAATTTGCTTATTGATACTTTCTTATTTTTTGTGTGATTGAACTCACAAGTCATGGTTGGGCTTCTTTTAAAATATTTTAATTTTTCAATTCCGGTTTAAATTTACTATTTTTTATTAGTTTCAAGTGTACAGTATCATGTTTAGACAATCATATACTTTACAAAGTTGTCTCCTTGATATTTTAGGTACCCACCTGGCACTGTACATAGAGATTACCATATTATTGACTATATTTCCTATGCTGTACTTAACATCCCCAGGACTATTTTGTAATTAGCAATTAGTAGTTCTTAGTACCTTTCTTTTTTTTTTTAACCCAGACCCTCAACCCCCCTACCTTCTGGGAACCATCTGGTCTCTGTTTCAATGAATCTGCGTTTATTTTGTTTATATTGCTTGTTAGATCCCACATAAAGTGAAATTATATATTTGCCTTTCTCTGACTAAATTATTTCACTTAGCATAATGACCTCTAAGTCCATTTATGCTGTTGGAAATGGTAAGTATTCATTCTTTTTTATGGCTGAGTAGTATTTTATTGTATATATGTACCACCACTTTTTTTTTTTTTGTAGCACCACTTTTTTATCCACTGGTCTATTAATGGGCACTTGAGTTGCTTCCATATTTTGGCTATTGTAAATAGTGCTGCAATGAACATAAGGGTGCATATATGATTTCAAATTAGTGTTTTGGGTTTCTTTGGACATATGTACCCAGAAGTGGAAACACTGGGTCATAAGACTGTTTCATTTTTTATTGTTTGAGGAGACTCCATACTGTTTTCCATGTCAGCTGCACCGATCTGCATTCCCACTAGCAGCACATGAGAGTTTCATTTTTTCCACAACCTCATTAATACTTATTTATTGATTTATTGATGATAGCCATTCTGACAGGTGTCAGGTGATATCTCATTGTGGATTTAATTAGCACTTCTCTGATGATTAGTGACATTCATATGCCTATTGGCCATCTGTATGTCTATTCAGGCCCTCTGCCCTCTTTTCAATTGAATTGTTTGGTTTTCCAGTGTTGAGTTGTATGAATTTCTTATAAATTTTGCATATTACTCATTCCCTCAATGATGTGCCATTAGCAAATATATTTCCTATTCAGTAGGTTGTCTATTCATTTTGTTGCTGGTTTCGTTTTCTGTGCAAAAACATTTAGTCCCATTCGTTAATTTTTTTATTTTGTTTCCCTTGCCTGGGGAGATATAGTAGAAAAAATATTGCTCAGAGAAATGTCTGAAATTTTACCATGTTTTCTTCTAGGAGTTTTATGGTTTCAAGTCTTATATTTAAGTCTTTAACCCATTTTGCATTTATTCTGTGTGGTGTAAGAAGGTAGTCTGGTTTCATTTTTTGTGTATATCTATCCAATTTCCCCAACACTATTTATCAAATAGGCTATCTTTACCCCACTGTATGTTCTTGTCTCCTTTGTCATATATTAATTTACCATATAAGTGTGGCTTTATTTCTGGTCTCTAGTCTGTTCCACTGACCTATGTGTCTATTTTTATGCCAGTATTACCCTATTTTGATTACTGTAGTCTTGTAATAGAGTTTGATATCAGGTAGCATGATACCTCCCCAACTTGGCTGTTCTTTCTCAGATTGCTGTGGTTATTTGGGGTCTTTTTTTTGGTTTCATATTAATTTTTGGATTATTTGTTCTAGTCTCTGAATATACCATTGGTATTTCGATAGGCATTGCATTAAATCTATAGAATGCTTTGGATATATGGACATTATAAAGATGTTAATTCTTCCTATCCATGAACACAGTATATGCTTCTACTTATTTGTATCTTCCTCAACGTTTTTCTTCAGTGTCTTATAATTTTCCGAGTACAGGTCTCTTACATCCTTGGTTAAATTTATTCCTAAGTATTTTAATTATTTTTTAAAGCAACTGTGAATGAGATCCTTTTTTTTTTTTAGTTTCCCTTTTTGATAGTTCATTATTGGTGTATAGAAATGGGACTGATTTCTGGATATTTATTTTGTATCCTGCTACTTCACTGAGTTCATTTTTCAGTTCTAGTAGTCTTTTGGTGGAATCTTTAGTGTTCTCTATATACAGTATCATGTCATCTTTAAATACTGATAGTTTTATTCTTCATTTCCAATTTGGATGCCTTTATTTCTTCTTCTTGTCTGATTGCTATGGCTAGGACTTCCAGTACTATGTTGAATAAGAGTGGTGAATGCCCACATTGCTGTCTTGTTTCTGATCTTAGGGGCACACTTGTAGTTTTTGCCCAAGGAGTATGATGTTTTCTGTAAGTTTGTCATATATGGTGCTTATCATATTGAGGTATGTTCACTCTATCCCCACTTCACTAAGAGTTTTCATCATAAATGTGTGCTGGATTTTATCAAATGATTTTTCTGCATCTATTGATATGATCAGATGGTTCTTATCCTTCAATTTATTTACATGGTGTATCACATTTATTGTTTTGTGGATATTGTACCAACCTTGCATCTCCAGAATAAATCCCACTTGATCTTGGTGTATAATTTCTTAAATGCATTGCTGGATTTGATCTGCTAATATTTTGTTGAGGATTTTAGCATCTATGTTCATCAGAGATATTGACATATAATTATCTTTTTTTGTCGTGTCTTTATCTGGCTTTAGAATTAGGATAATGCTGGCCTCGTAAAATGAACTTGGGAGTCTTCCATCCTCTTGAATTTTTTGGGATAGTTTGAGAAGGATAGGTGGTAGCTCTTCTTTGAATGTTTGGTAAAATTCACCTGTAAAGCCATCCAGTCCAGGGCTTTTGTTTGTTGGGAGTTTTTAAAATTATTATTACTGCTCCAATTTCACTAGTTTTAATCTGTCTATTCAGGTTTTCTAATTCTTCCTGATTTCATTTTGGAAGGTTGCATGTTCCTAGGAATTTATCTATTTCTTCTAGATTGTCCAATTTCTTGGTATATTGTTATTCATAATATTTTCTTACATTCCTTTGTATTTCTTTGGTGTCAGTTTTTACTTCACCTCTTTCATTTCTTATTTTATTTATATGGTTTCTATCTCTTTTTATCTTGATGAGCTTGCTTAAAGGTCTGTCAGTCTTGTTTACCTTTCAAAGAACCAGCTCTTGGTTTTATTGATTTTTTTTTGTACTGGTCTTTTAGACTCTATTTTATTTATTTCTGTTCTGATCTTTACTTTATCCTTCCTTCTCCTCATTCTGAATTTTGTTTGTTGTTGTTTTTCAAGTTCCTTAAGTGAAAACTTAGGTGGTTTATTTGAGCTTTTTCGTGTTACTTGAGATAGGCTTGTAATGCTATGAATTTCCCTCTTAGGACTGCTTTCCCTGTGTCCCACAGATTTTGGGTTGTTGTGTTCTCATTTTCATTTATCTTTTTCAAGGTATCTTTTGATTTATTCCTTGATCTTATTTTTAACCCAGTCATTGTTTGGTAACATGTTATTTAGCATCCATGTCTTTGTGTGTTTTCTAGTTTTCTTCTTGTGATTGATTTCAAGTTTCTTAGCATTATGATCAGAGAAGATGCTTTATATGATTTCAGTTTTCTTAAATTTATTGAGACCTGTTTTGTGTCCCGACATGTGATCTATCCTGGAAAATGTTCCATTTGCACTTGAAAAGAATGTATATTCTGCTGCCTTGTGGTAGAATACTCCGAAGATATCAATGAAATTCATTTGATCTTTGTGTCATTTAAGGCCTTTATATCCTTATTGATTTTTTATCTTGCAGATCAATCCATTGTTGTGAACGGGGTGTTAGAATCCCCTACTATAACTGTATTACTATCAATCTCTACCTTTATGTTTGTCAAGATTTACTTTACATATTTAGGTACTCCTATGTTGGGCGCATAAATGTTTACAAAGTTATATCCTCTAACTGGATTTATCCCTTTATCATTATGTAGTGTCCTTCTTTGTCTCTTACTATATCCCTTGTTTTCAGTCTATTTTGTCATACATAAGTATTGCTACCCTAGTTTTTCTTTCCTTCCCAGTTGCATAAAATATCTTTTTCCATCCTTTTTCTTTTAGTCTGTGTGTATCTTTTGTTCTGAGGTGGGTCTCTTGAAGACAGTATATATATGTGGGTATTATTTTCTTATCCATTCAGTTACCTTATGTCTTTTGATAGGAGTATTTAAGCCATTTACATTTAAAGTTATTATTGATAGGTACGTATTTTTTGTTATTTTTTAAAACTATATTCCTCTTTTCTTTTTCTTCTGCTTGTTAAAGCAAGCCCTGTAACATTTATTGTAATACTTGTTTGGTGGTAACAAACTCCTTTAATTTCACCTCCAATTTTAAATGATAGCCTTGCTGGGTAAAGTAGCCTTGGTTTTAGGTCTTTGTATTTCATCAATTTGAATATTTGATGCCAATCCCTTCTGGCCTGAAATGTTTTTGTTGAGGAATCAGCTGACAGTCTTATGGGAGCTCCCTTGTTGGTAACTAACTGCATTTCTCTTGTGGCTTTTAAGATCCTCTCTTTGTAACTTTTGGCATTTTAATTATGATGTGTCGTGGTGTGCACCATTTTCAGTCCATCTTTTTTGGGACTCTCTGTGCTTCCTGGATTTGTCTTTTTCCTTCACCAGGTTAGCAAAGTTTTCAGATATTTCTCAAATAGGTTCTCAATCCCTTGCTCTCTCTTCTCCTTCTGGTACCCTTATCACATGGATGTTATTATGCTTCATGTTGTACCAAAGGTTCCTTAAACTATCCTCATTTTTAACAGTCCTTTTTCTTTTTGATGCTCTGATTGGGTGTTTTTTCCTACCTTGTCCTCCAAATCATTGATTTGATCCTCTGCTTCATCGGGCCTGCTGTTTATTCCTTCCAGTGTACTCTTTATTTCAGATGTGGCATTCTTTATTTATTACTGGTCCTTTTTATGGCTTTTATATCCTTTTCATGCTGTTGAACATCCTTATAATCATTACTCTGAACTCTCTATCTGATAAATTGCTTACCTCCACTCCCTTTCTCTGGAGTATTCTTTTGTTCCTCATTTGAGGCCTGTTCCTTTGTCTCTGCATTTTGGCTGCCAGTTAGCATTTGTTTCTATGTATTAGGTAGGTCTGCTATGACTCCCAGTCTTGGTAGGGAGGCCTTATGTAGTAGGTGACCTGTGGGACTCAGTGGTGCAGTCTCCCTGGTCACTACCACTGGGTGCTCTAAGAATGTCTCTTGTGTGTGCTGTGTGGATGCTCCTGTTGTAATTGAATCTTGATTGCTATTGACCTGTTCATGTGTGAGCTCGACCCTCAGGCTGGCTGACAGTGAGGCTCAACCCCCCAACACAGTGTGCAAACGGCTGTGCAAGTGCTGATTATACGAAGTGGAATTTATCTCAGCTGGATTTGGTGCCTGCTGAGATCTCCCTGTGGATATGCTGCTTGTGCAGCTTATTGGGTCCTGCTCTGTTTTTCTGTAAAGATGGCTAATGGGTGTATTTTTTCTGGGCCTCTTTGGAGGGACTGTGGTACAGGCCAATGTCAGATACTGTCTGTGATTGGCTCCCAGCAATCTGTCTGGGGCTATCAGCGACCCACAAATTGTGGCTCCTTCTGCTGGGCCTGGGTGTGTGTAGAAAGGACCAAAATGTGCACCGAAGTCTGCTTTTACTAGCCCTGGGTCAAGGAATAGATGAGGCAAAGACTCAAAGCACACAGGGATCTGCCTCTGCCTGTTGGCTGTTTGTTAGTCTCACTTAATGAGCCTCTGACTGTAGAGCTCAGCTTTACATAAGCTCCACAGGGTGGGGCAAGAGGGATTCTAATGAGTGGGGCTATTGCTTTCCCCCAGGCTAAAGCTGCATGGGTGGGAAAGGTCATCCTGAAAAAGGTATCTTCTGCAGTATGGGGGAATGACTCAACACTGGGATCCAGGCAGCTATCCTCTCAGCTCTCTCCCCAGAGCTACCAATCCTAGACTGTCCTCATACAGCTCTAGTCTACTCTGCCCTCCCTCTGCTGGAGCCCAAGGTGAGTGGCTACAAATGAAATTTTGTGCATTGACCCTTTAAGAGGGTGCCTGAATTTCTAGCTATCTCTCCCTGGTGAGCAGAAACCCTGCTGATTTTCACAGCCGGATGTTCTGTGGACACCTTTCCAGATTCTGGTGTTCTGGACGGGGAAGCAAATTTTGGGTTTAGAGCCCAGATTTGTCAGGGGGAAACTTCCCACAGTTGAGATCTTCCTCTGGAACTTCAGCTCCTGCCTGTGGGAGTCCGGCCAGCCCTCTTACGCCTCTGCACTTCCAACCAGTCTCGATGGGGCCTCCTCTTTAAGTCTTCGGTTATAAGGCTTCTCTCCAGTTAGTCTTCAGTTGGTTATTCTGGATGATTTTTCTATATTTTAGTTGTAATTCCAGTTTGGTCCTTGGAGAAGGTCAGTGTAGCTTCCACCAAATCTGCTGCCATTTTGGAAACCCAGAAAATATTCTGAAGCACTACTTCCTGTGATATTTCTTTTTACAAATTACTGATAATATTGTCCATAGATTGATTATGACCTTAAAATCATATTTTTGCATTTTACTATATCATTAGTTATTTTAAAAGGTGATATTTAGAAGTAATAATATCCACAATAACAAGAGTAAAGTTATTTTCGGTTGTTAGAATATGAAAATTTATAACTTAGCTAGCCTGTGATGCTACATAAATATTTACAAAAGATCTTAAATAGAACTATACAACTGCATAAGCACTCTGTACAACTACTACATAATTTAACTCTTAAAACAAGCCGTGATATAAAACATATAATAATCCCCAACTTTACAAATTACACAAAATCCTTCATTGTTTTCTTAAAATTGAATTTACTGGGGTGACATTGGTTAATAAAACTATATAGGCTTCAGGTGTAAAATTCTATAATACATAATCTGGATATTGTATTGTGTGTTCACTACTCCAAGTCTGGCCTCCTTCTGTCACCATTTAACGCCTCTTTACCCTCTTCTGTCTTGCCCTACCCCATTTCCTCCTGGTAATCACCATACAGTTATCTGTGTCTATGAGTATTTTTTGGGAGCTTAATCCTTTCACTTAGCCCCCCAAAACCCCTTCTCTCTGACAGCTGTCAGTCTGCTCTCTGTTTCTGAGTCTGGCCTGGTCTTATGGACAGAGCTGGGCTGGGGATCTCCTCTGCCTGCTCACCACAACTGGGCGGTGATGTAGGGAGAGCAATACAGAGACTGCATAACTGTACAGGAGATCAATGCTTGCAGGAGGTCTTGGAGAGGAAAAGCTGGAATAAAATTGCAAGGTGGTTTGTCCAATAAAAAGAAGATGGTGAAAAGGGACTCCATGGGAGGAAATACTTGGGAGTAATGAACAACTCATGGGGATAAAAAGTAGAAATGCATGAAGTTTAAGAATACAAAAACCAGCCGGATCTGGTTTGGCTCAGTGGATAGAGTGGTTAATTTAAAAATTAAAAGATTTTTAAAAATTAAAATAACTAAATATCTACCAAAACAAAAAATTCCACACCTCCCCAGTGGGGGGTGTGCGGGAGGCAGCTGATGGATGTTTCTCTCTCATCGATGTTTCTAACTCTCTATCTCTCTACCTTCCTCTCAGTAAAAAATCAATAAAATATATTAAAAAAAAAGAATACAAAAACCATTAAAATGAATACAATGATGGTAACAGATGGTTAATTTAAAAATTTAAAGATTTTTAAAAATTAAAATAACTAAATATCTACCAAAACAAAAAAATTCCACAACACAAGGGTAATAAAACTCCTTTTTAAAAGGCTGCTCATTTAGCCCATGCTGATGGTCAGGTGCTCCAACCGCAGTTGGCTGCTCCACACTCCTGAAGCCCTTTCTACAATTTTACGTTACATTAAATGGCCTCCCACTGTCCTGAATACAAATACAATATTTTTTACTTCCAAATCTAAGAAATTTGAAACCATTTTATGAGCAGCTCTTAACATGAAAACTGAAGTATTGCAAAGCTTAAAACCTAACTGGCCAGCCCCCTTCCCCTTTCCTGCAGCCCTCATGCGCTTTCAGGTTCTAAGTATATCTAGCACTGCCTTCGTGCTCCTGATTCCCTGGTTAATAAGTAAGGCAGCACAAGACACAATTCTGTTTCCTTCTCAGCTTCCTCTTTGGGGATGCCATCCCATGAGCTAATCATCTTACGTTTCTCCTAACCTGCAGGTTCTTCTTATACTTAACCCTCAGAGGCCCATCCTAACATGCTCCACTCTGAACCAGCATTGTGGACTGTGAGGTTGAAACATTGAAAGCATGAAAATCATGGTAATACATGTTAAGGAGTGCTTTGAATTTGTCAGGTAATCCTATATAATAAAAGGGTAATATGCAAATAGACTGAATGGCAGAACAACCAAATAACCAAACAAAGTGTGATATGCTAAAACTGCTCAACCGCTTGCTATGACGTGCACTGACCACCAGGGGCAGACAGTCAACTGGTTGGGCAGTCGCTATGATTTGCACTGACCACCAGGGGACAGATGCTCTGACCAGTAGGTTAGCTTGCTGCTGGGGTCCGGTGGATTGGGTCTGAGCAAGATGCGCCAGACACAACCTGGAGCCCTCCCACCCTCCATGGCCCAATCGTGCACCAGTGGGGTCCCTCAGCCTGGCCTACACCGTCTTGCAACCTGGGGCCCCACGGGGGATGTCGGAGAGCCAGTTTCAGCCTGATCCCACAGGCTACTCCCCTTGGGAGGGCCCCAGACGCAGGGCTCATGGCTGGCAAGCACTGCTGCGACAGCGCAAGCTTCTCCCGATTGGGACTGATTGGGGGGGAGCCCACGGCAGGCACAGTGGGGCCGGGATGAGCGGGAGCGGCAGGTAGGAGCTGCAGGCGGTGTTGGACTGCGGGTTTCGGCCAATCCCTGCAGGCCACCCAGAGGGACCCCACCCGTGTGTGAATTCATGCACTGGCTTCTAGTGAGTTGATACAATACCAAGCCTTTGTGTACAATAGTCAAGCAGATTTGACTTTGGCAAAATATAGTAGGATAAACAGAATGGACCAACAAAGACTTGAATTTGGGGATGCAAAATCAGATATCTTTAAAAGCTGTGTATACAAAATACTGTTAAAAAGGACTAATAAAAATCATAAGAAAGTTTCACAAGCAACAACTAACCAAATTTTGAAAAGATGTAGTTAGTTTTACAACTTGGAAAAAGAAGAATCTAAAAAGTGGATGGGATGCAGACAATTCAGTATGGAAGCAAAGTTCATGGGAAAAATCATCATTAGGGAATTACTGCTAATTTAGTCGATGTGATAATAGTAATATGAATAAGTTAGAGATTATCCTTATTTTTTGGTGGGGATGATATAAATGGAAGTTTTCATAGGTGAAGTGTTATGATATCTGCAACTTAATTCCAAATAGTTGAACTAAAAAACAAACATAAAAATACATTTTTAGCAAAACGTTAATTATTGAACCAAGATGATGGATATATTAATAGACATGTTCCATTTCAACTTTTTACATACTTAATATTTTTCTTAACAAAAATACTAGGAAAAACAGATGTTAATGATGATAGTGACCAGTCAACAGACAGAGTTGATTTTTCAATAATTCTTCAAACAGCTCCTCACTCCTACCCTCTGACACATGAAGCAAGGCTAGTTTAACTTAGACAGGTCTGGGATCCCATTATTCAAAAATGCATAAACCCTGTAAGAAACAAGCCTTCGTTTCTCTCTCAACTTATAGAAGCACACTGCTTAACAAACCTAATGAGCACAATGCCTTTAAGTCTACCTGACTTAAGACTGTACTTTCCCCAAGCTGCATTTAAGTCATGGAATCGCCAGGAATCTGAATCGAGATTACGAATTTGCTAACACTTCATAAATGTAAACAGCAAATAAAAAGCTTTTCTCTTTCAAAAACAAAAAAGGGAACGAAAACAAGTCATTTCTAACCAGGAGAAAGGCTGGCTGACTTTTGAAGGAAAGTGGAAAACCCCAATTCCTAGAACTGTTAGAAATAAAAACACTGTGACATGTTAGCAAGAGGGGACAGAAAGTGGGTTCTTGGCAGCAAAGAACAAGAGTGACAGGAAAGAAATTCCACTTGGCCTTTCAGGTATCACCAAAGTTCACTTTGAGTTAAAACAAAAACTCCAATTTGAAATTAACTATGAGTTAAGACTAATTCTGGAGGAAAAGTAATTCTGACAGAACTCAAGGCTTTTACATGAAAAAGTGCCTTCAGAAACCATTCCATGCAACCTCCCCTTTACTACAGGGACTGAGGACCACCCTGCCAGCCAGTTGACGTCCCGACTTCCCAATTCCCCACCTAACCAACGGCAACTGTGATTACAACACGAATAGTAGAGAAGCCACAGCCAATGTACTCTGCAAAGGGAACTGGGAAAAGCACAGGTGCCCCTCACACGAACAACTCCAAGCTTCCTAGTGGCTCATATCAACTCCACTACTGTGCTCAGGTCAAACCACAAGCCTTCCCACATTCGAAAATCAAAGTTAAGTCCATCTTCTAAGATATTCATTACTTTCACAAACAGGAAGGGGAGAAAGATAAGAAAATAAATATTAAGTGTTAATAAGACACTTTATAAGAACAACATTAAGTAAAAATAAACCATTTCCTTAATGAACTCTGGTCTCTTCCATCACTCAAAAGGCATTAAAACCTTATATAGACTTTTGTAGTTTTAGAAAATGTGGAAGTAATGAAATTTATCAAACTATGCTAACACATTGATCTAAGGTAGAGTGACTCTACTACCTATTGAAAAACTCATATTTGTAAGTAAGAAAATTAATATATAAAAACTTTAGCTGAAAGAATTCCATCTTCTAGGTCAGTGACGGCGAACCTATGACATGTGTGTCAGAGGTGACACGCAAACTCATTTTTTTGGTTGATTTTTCTTTGTTAAATGGCATTTAAATATATAAAAATAAATATCAAAAATATAAGTCTTTGTTTTACTATGGTTGCAAATATCAAAAAATTTCTATATGTGACACGGCATCAGAGTTAAGTTAGGGTTCTTCAAAATGCTGACACGTCGAGCTCAAAAGGTTCGCTATCACTGTTCTAGGTATACGGCATGAAGAATTCCTCTAAGGAGACATATGAAAAAATGCTCAAAGTCACTAATAATCCAAGAGATGCAAATTAATACGACAGTGAGGTAGCACCTCTCACCTGTCAGAATGGCTGCCATTAACAAATCAACAAATGACAAGTGCTGGTGAGGATGTGGAGAAAAGGAAACCCTAGTACACTGCTGGTGGGAATGCAGACTGGTGCAGCCACTGTGGAAGACAGTATGAAGTTTCTTCAAAAAATTAAAAATGGATCTGCCATTTGATCCAGTGATCCCACTCCTAGGAATATATCCTAAGAAACTCGAGACTCCCATCAGGTAGAGTATATGCACCCCTATGTTCATGGTGCAATTTACAATTGCTAAGATTTGGAAACGGCCCATTACATATATGTTAGTACACTTGAGGTGGGTCTACAGGTGGCACTGGTTTTTTTTGTAAATTACTTTTCTCTCGGTTGTCATAGTAGAAGATTTCAACGGTGCTATCTATCTTCAAGTTTATTTCTTCTGCCACCTCAAATCTTTCCTGATCCCTATTAGTAAAATTTCCACTTCAGTTATTATTCTTTTCTGAGAATTTCCACTTGATTCTCTAAAAAAGTATTTTCTTTCTCTTTACTGATATCCTCTACTTGTTATTATCATGATTTATTCCTTATTTAAATGTGGTTCCATTTCTTTGAAATGTATATTTCAATAGTTTTTTGTACATTTTTGTCTTCTAAATTCATTGTCTGAAATTACTTAAAGATAGTTTTTAAAAAAATATAGATTTTTATTGATTTCAGAGAGGAAGGGAGAGGGATAGATAGAAACATCAGTGATGAGAACCATAGATAGGCTGCCTCCTGTACACCCACTACTATGGATTAAGGTGCAACCCTGACGGGGAATGGAACTGTGACCTCTTGGTTCACAGGTCGAACCTCAACCACTGAGCCATGCAGCCCGGGCTCAATGATAGTTTTTATTGACTGCTTTATTTCACGAGTATGAGTCACATTGTTTCTTTATGTATTGTAATTTTGTGTAAAAGTTGGTATTTCAGACAACATAGACTTTGGGGATTGTGATTTTTACTCCTGAGGGTTGCTGTTTGACTGTTTTTGTTTAGTAAACATGTCTGGACTAATTCTGTGACACCTCTATCTTTTTTTAAAACAAACTTCATAATATTCTCTTTAAAAAAGAAAAATGCCAGTATCGTTAGCATTTGTTAGTACTTCATTCATTATGTGCTTTTATTTAAATGTAAAAACCCGGGTCAATCTGCAGGATGGAGGACAAGTACACATCCAGGCAACTAACACCTTTTCATTTTTTAAAAATAATTTAAACAAAAATTACAAAGACCCTGTAACTTAAAAAAGAAAGATTTTAGTGTTCACCTGAACCACCCTTCTCATGCACCCAAAGTCAGTTTGACTTTACTGGTCTGATTTTTCACAATTTGTCCCAGAGCCCGAGTGGCTGTAATTCTGACAGATGAGTGGGCATGTACCTGAGACCATGGCTGAAGGTTCGAGTCCAGTGGGGCTGTGAGGGCAGGCGGGTGGGTGTGCGGGTAGCGAGGTGTAGTCCTCACGAGGGACCTTGTCAATAGTGTAGGTAGCTTAGTTCCCGCCCCGCGGCATTCTGGGTATTATATTCCCGCCCTGGGGCACTATGGGTAGTGTAGTTCCAGCCCCTGGGCATTCTGGGTATTGTAGTCCCGCCCTGGGGCAGAGTCGGGAGCGACCCACACGCCCCTTGGACGTAGCTTGGCGCTGGTGACTGTTCCCCGGGCTGTGGTGGGCGAGGTAGGTTTGGCCGCCAGCTCGGGGGAAGGACAGTCGGGAAACCTGGGAAGGGAAAGCGTGGGAAGTGTCGCTCTGGCCCAGAGGTGTGAGTTCTCAGGGCGGGGTAGGGGGCGGGGGTCCCGGCGTCCTGTCCTGTCGGGGCCTGGAATAATACGGGTGATTTGGGGAACACGCGCGCCCTGGCCCGGAGCAGACATGCCTAGGGCTGTGGGTTTGCGCTCGGGCTTCCTCTGGGTATTCGGGGGGCGCGCGGCCGGGTGGTGCCCGCCGTGCGGGGGGAGGCGCTGCTTGGCCCCGCGGACCCGGGTTTGGGGGAAGCGCTGGCGCGCAGACTTATTTGGGGTGGGGGGCGCCTGAGGCCAAGCGACTCTGTTAGCGGCCCCAGAACCTTGCAGGAGGCTGAGGTCCTGGCGGGGTCAGTATTCCTGTTGCCTGGGGCTTCCCTGTGTCCGCATGGCTCCCGCCGGTGCGGGGCCCTCCCAAGAGCCCGGGGTGGGGTAAGGGGTATGGAGCCCATGGGCAGGGACCCTCCCGCAAACCCCCGGGCGGCTGGCTGACCCCTGAATTACAGGGGCTGAGGGAGGGGGAGGGCGGTCAGAATCCATACTTAAGTTCTTATTTTCAGCTTTTCATTATGAAAACATTGCAAGCATGCCCAGCTGTGGCCGTGAGGTTCCATGGAGTCATCACTCAGGTTCACTACTTAACAACCAGAACCTGCCCTCTCCCCCCAGATCTGCGTGCGTGCACCTCTTTGGGCATTGACTCTACCCAGGAGCCTCTGCGAGGCCTGCCGTCCTGCCTCTGTAGGGAGAGTTCAGATCCAGGTGCGCCCCTTTCTCACTGAACCTGTCCTCGTTGTGGAAAAAGGTAAAACTTGCGTCTCGCACATGCTAAGTGCTCAGGAACGTTCGTGCGTTTACTAAACTCCACAGGCACATAGAAGATGATGTCATGCTAAGTGTTGACATGAGCTCAGAGCAGGCTTTTGCTAAAACCCACACCCTGCCTCTGTAGGGACATAGAACCTTCCTGGTTCGGATACTTTCGTGAAGAGGACCCCAGCTGGGCTGGGAGAGAATCCTTTGGCTGGAGCTGCTTCTCTCTTGCTCCAGTCTGCCCTGGTGCACCCCATGCTCCCCCCACATCCAGCAGGATTGCCTGTTAGGGTGGGGAGAAGAGGGGCTGGGGGCCTGGCAGCCCCTTCTCAGGTGGGCAGCACGCCCTTGTGTCCCTGTAGTGCCTTTGCTCATGACAGAGGGCTCCTTGCTCTGCTTGTCCCGGGTACCTGTGTGTAGTACTCTGTGGCTCAGAGCTGCAGGTGGTTTCCCGGGCTTCCCAACGTCTCCAGGGCACTCATCCCGACCCACTGTCCTCGGGGCCGCTGAGCCCCGGCTAAACACAGGCGGTGAGAAGTCGTGTTTGACAGCAGTGTGCCTGTGTTGGCAGCCTGCCTTCTGTGCACTGCGTAGTTTATTTCCTCAGCCAGCCTTGTACATTAGGTAGTAGAATTCTCATTTTATAGAGAGGGAAATGCTATAGTAACTTTTACCTTGGAGCCAGCCGTTCTTTAACTTTCAAAGTTTTAATGAAAATGTAAAAGCAGGTGCTCTACCCTTCAAATTTGTCTCTTGTGCATCTAATGTGATAAAGATAGAACATTTGTTCACTTTCTCCTGATCCTTGGGCCCAGTCCCTAGTGACATTAACTTCTGTTGATGACAGTAATGACATTAACAGAGGGCAGGAATCAGACCAGCCAGTATTTGTAGTTTATCCCCTCTCTTTTTTTTAAAAAAGAGATGCTGCAAACCCAGATTATTATGTAAGTGTTAGAGTGATAGCAACTAATTAAAACTAAAAACACAGAAAACACAACAGTCTAAAGATTTAATAGTCCTTGTTTTTTAAAATGCCTCTGAACTTGCATTTTGTATAACCAAGGAATAGTAGTCAGAGGCATAGGTTAGCCACGGGGCTGGCTGGGGTTTAGGAGTGGGTCACTTAGATTTGTTTTTCTCTCTTTGTACCTAGAGACTGCCAGTCATGTTCTCTTCCAAAGGTATAAAGACTTTTTGACTCTTGCCAAATAATAAAAGAAGTCTTTATTTTTCTTTAGGAAGAAGATGGAAGTAAGAAACTGTGACTATTAAGTAAGTTACACTAAATTCTGCGTGTTCCTTCCCAGAAGATAAATTATATGTATATGTAATATCCCTCTCCTTTAAGGTTTTTTTTTCTACTTTTGTGGATGTGAAGGGCGATGGGTTATTAAATTTAAAATGATGGAAATCTGACAATACAGCCAAAGCAATGAGGACACTGTGCTCAGCTGCAGCAGTTGTCAACATTCTGCTCTCCGGCGTAGATTTTCTTTGCAGCAAATCTCAGATAACGCTCTACGAGTAATACTTCAGTATGCATCTCTTTTGTATAAGGACTTAAAGAAAATACGCTTTATACCCCATTTATACCCAACAAAATTAACCCCAATTTATCAATGCCATCTAACATTCAGGCTGCGTTCTGTTTCCCCAGTTGTCCCAAAATGCCTTGCTACAGTTCAAAACCTGCTCTCAGCAGCCAGGTGAGGGGCACGTGCAGGACGCTCTCGGGGACCTGCCTTCTGCATCCCCTGCACTCTCTCTTCTCACCCATTCTGCCCTGCCATCTCAACGGCAGGATGCTGCCTCTTGGCACAGACTGCATGGCCTCAGGCTTCTTGCCTCCTTGAGTTTTCCAGATTTTCCAGTAATCTGATGAGCTGTTAAGTCTTGTCCATTCTTTCTCCTCTTCTCCTCTCGCCTCACCTTTGTGTTAGCTCAGCATATTGTCTTTCCCCACGTTCTAGTTCATCTACTTCCTGTTACATAAAGGTCCTCCTCTCTTTATGGTGGGTTCTGAAGTCAGACTCTGAGGCTCCACTAGTACTGACTCTGTGACCCTGGGCATCTGCCCTCATTCGATGTCCCTCCCTTTTTCTCATCAGTAAAACAGGGCTAATAGCAATGTCCGGGTGGGAGGTGGAAAGGTGATCTTTGGACGGGGTGAGGGCACACAGTGAGTGCTCAGGGAGAGTGTGTTAGGTGATGGTGATTATCCGTTCGGAACTGGCCCACAAACAGCCTTTCCGGAATCATTGTCACCCTTCACTCCAACTGGACTGCAGTTGACAGCCACAAGGGGTCTACTCCAATCCATGCGGTTTTATTCCCTCATGCCTTTATGCTTCACACGATCGCCCTTGTTAACCAGCTGAGATGGTCTCCAATGCAAATATTTCTGAATGTTCTCTGGCAGAATTATTCCCAGAGCACTTGCACGTGAGGACTTGAGGGCTTGCCTGGTGCATTCCGGTGGCCTGACTGTCCTGCTGGTTGAGGTGGTTCTCTGAGGGACAGGCACCGTGTCTGGTCCTGGCTCCTCCTGGGTGAGCAACCAGATGTGAGGATATTGAGGGGCTATCCTTTCTGCCTGGAAAGTGACATCTGTGGGGGCAGTGATGGGAACTCAAGTGGGAAAGGGGGTTGGGCTGTTATTTGGCAGGGGTGTGGGTGGTAAGGTAATGTGTGGAGCTGTGGTCAGGGGGACCCACTGCAGGGTTTTGACCAGAGGAGGGTCATGATTTCTTCCTTCATTTATTGCCTCATCTCTCTGCTTCCATTTTTAATGAAAGTCACCAAGAGAGCCCTAGCCGGTTTGGCTCAGTGGAAAGAGTGTCGGCCTGTGGACCAGAGGGTCCCGGGTTCAATTCTGGTCAAGGGCACGTACCTTGGTTTCAGGCTCCTCCCTGGCCCAGGCCCAGGCCTTCATTGGGGCGCGTGCAAGGAGGCAACCAATCGATGTGTTTCTCTCACATCAATATTTCTCTCTGTCTTCCCCTCTCTCTTCCACTCTCTAAAAATCAATGGAAAAATATTCTCGGGTAAGAATTAAAAAAAAAAAGTCATCAAGGAAGTTGTCTATACTTGATAAATGCAGTTTTTCTCCATCCACTGTCGTCTAATTTCCAGATATGTTGGGATTTTTCTAGATAACTTATTACTTATTTCTTATTTAATTCCATTCAGGTCAAAGACAAAGTATGTACAGTGTCAGCCCTTGTAAGTTGGGAGTTATTTCATGACCCAGTGTATATATCTTGTCTTGCTGAATGTCCTTGAAAAGAATATATTCTGCAGTTGTTGGGTGTTGTTCTAATACTATGTTAGGTCAAGTTGCTTGATTGTTATATTCAGATCTTTTATTTTCTAACTGTTTAGTTATTTTTATCAATTTATTTAGCAGTAGTTTCATCATTTTAGCAACTACTGTGACAAGGTGTTAAATTCTTCAACTAGGATTGTGGAATTTTCTGTTTCTCCATTAATTCTGTTTTTTTTCTTCATATATTTGGAAGCACCGTTATAAAATGCTTATACATTTACCATTAGATTATTTTCTGATGAATGGACTCCTTTATTATCATGAAACATGTCTTTGTGTCTCTGGTAACACTCTTTGTTTTGAAATATGCTTTGTCTGATATATTGCTACTCCTAACTTCTTATGCTTACTGTGTGCATGCTATGTCTGTTTACATCGTTTCTGTATTTACCTGAGCCGTGCCTATATTTACAGTGTGCTTCGTGTAGAAAGCATACGGTAGGGCCTTGCTTTTTTTATCCAGTCTGACAGTCTGCTTTTCAGTTAATTGGTGGGTTATTTCATGTAATTATCAGTATGGTTAGATTTTGGTCTCTACTATTACTGTTTGTTTTCTATTTGCCTCCTCTATTTTTTTCTTCCTGTATTATTATTTCTGGCTTCATGGATTATTTTTTGGAGTTCCATTTAATTTAATTTATTGTAATTCAGATATCTCATAGAAGTGGAATGATCCAACATTTGTCTCTTTGTGACTGACACATTTTACTTTGCATAATGCCCTGAAGGTTCATCCAGGATAAGGCAGGATTTCCTTATTTTCTAAGGCTGAATGACTAATATTCATTTTATGTTTTTACTACTTTTTCTTTATCCATTCACCCGTTGATAGACATTCAGGTTGCCTCCACACCTTGGCTAACATGTGTATGTAAATATCTCTTCAAGATCCTGTTTTTTAATTTCTTTGGGTGTATATCCAGAAGTGGGATTAATGTATCATATGATACTTCTATCGTTAATTTATTGAGCAACCTCCCTCTCTACTGTTTTCCATAGTGGCTGCACCATTTTACAATTGTACCAACAATAGACTAGGGTATTTTCCTATTCTTTGTAAAACTTATTTTCTGTGTGTGTGTGTGTGTGTGTGTGTGTGTGTGTGTGTGTAATGGCCATTCTAACAGGTAGAGATGGTATCTTTTTTAAAAAAAATATTTTTTTATTGATTTCAGAGAGGAGGTGAGAGGGAGAGATAGATAGAAATATCAATGATAGGAGAGAATCAATGATGGGCTGCCTTCTGCACATCCTCCATTGGGGATGCTGACTGGGAAACTAACCCTGACCTCCTGGTTCATAGGTTGAAGCTCAACCACTGAGTCACTCCTGTTGGGCTAGAGATTGTCTTATTGTGATTTTGATTTGCATTTTTCTGATAATTTATGATGTTTAGCATCTTTTCATGCACTATTGACCATTTGTTTCTCTTCTTTGGAGAAATGTTTATTCAAGTAGTTTGCCCATTTTTAGTCAGGTTATTTTTTGTTTGTTTTTTTGTTAATGAGTTGTAGAAGTGCTTTTAATATTCTGGATATTGACCCCGTATATGGTATATGGCTTGCATCTATTTTGACCCATCCTGTACTATACCTTTACACTGTGTTGTTTCTTTTGCTGCACAGAAGTTTTTAAGCTTAGCCTCATTTGCCTATTTGTGCTTTTGGTGTTATTGACCATTCCATTAATTTTTCCTATTTATTACTTATTATCTTCTTGCTAAAGTTTTGTCTTCATTCCTAGTTTCTTAAAAGGTGTGAGCTGGTTCTGGCCTGTTTGCTCAGTGGTTAGTGTTGGTCAAAGGCACTCAAGGGCACATACCTCGGTTGCAGGTTCCCCAGCCCCAGTAGGGGCACGTGTGGGGGGCAACAAATCAATGTATCTCTCTCATGTCAATGTTTCTCTCTCTCTCTCCCCCTCCTCCCTCCCTTCTACTCTCTCTAGAAATCAATGGAAAAAATATCCTTGAATATTTAAAAAAAAAAGGTGTGAGCTAATTTTTTTTTTAATTAAAAAATTTCTCCTTTTCTGGTGCATTCATTTAAGAATATCACCTTCCCTTTAAGAACAGCTTCAGCTGTTGTATTAGTTTGCTAGAACTGTCATAACAAAGCACCACAGATGGGGTGGCTTAAATAGCAGAAATTTATTTTCTCACAATTCTGGAGGCTAGAAGTTAAAAATCAAGGTTTTAGCAATGTTGGTTTCTTTTGAAGCCTTTCTTTGGCTTATAGATGGCTTTCTCCCTGTGTTTACATCATCTTCTCTTTGGAAATCTCTGTTCAAATTCTTATAAGGATACCAGTATATTGGATTAAGGCCCACCTTAATAATGTCATTTTAACTTAATTACCTCTTTAAACAACTTATGGCTAAATACAGTCATATTCTATAGTACTGGGGGATGAGGGCTTTTACATATGAATTTGATAGGGGACACACTACAGCCCATAACTCCATGCCACAAATGTGGTTAGTTGTGATATGTTTTGACATGTATTTATTAGAATCATTCAGTTCATAACATTTCTTCATGTCCCTTGGAATATTTGTTTTCATCCATATCTCCTTTAGACCAGTATTGCTTAATTTCTAATTATGGAGGTCTTTCTAGAGATCTCACTGTTACAGATTTCCACTTTTATTCTGTCTTGGGCAAAGAACATACTCTTTACTTGTAGTCCTTTGAAATTGGTGACTTGTTTTATATGCCTCAGAACGTCATTTACCTTGTGAACGTCATTTACCTTGTTTTGTACTTCTGCACTTGGGTTTAGTGTTCTATAAATTTAAATAAGATCAATACTGCTTGATAGTGTTTTCAAACCTGTTTCCTTACTGTTTACTGTCAGTTTGTTTTTTCACTTACTGGGAAGTATAGTGCGTTCCTTAACTCTGATTATGATTTTTTTCTCTTTTTCACTCAGTCATTTTTTTCTTCAGGCATTTTCTCCTACTCTGTGGTTTGACTTTTTATTTTCTTACCAGTATCTTACAGAGCAAAAGGTTTTAATCTTAACAGAATCCAGCTTACCAACTTTTTTCTTTCATGGATTGTGCTTTTGGTGTCCTATCTGAGAAGACATTGACACACCCAAGGTCACCTAGATTTTCTCCCATGTTATCTTCTAGGAGTTATTGTTTCACATCTTGTCTTTAGGTTTGTGATCCATTTTGAGTTAATTTTTATGAAAGGTATAAGATCTGTGTCTAGATTCTTATTTCTTATTTATTTATTTATTATTTGGCATGTGAATGTTCAGTTATTCCAGTAGTACTACCATTTATGGAGAAGACAATTCTTTCTTCATTGAATTTTCTTTGCTCCTTTGTCAAAGATCAGTTGACTCTATCTGTGTGGGTCTATTTCCGTGTTCATCATTTTATTCCATTTATTATTTTATCTGTTTTAAATTTTTTTCAATTACAGTTTACATTCAGTATTATTTTGTATTAGTTGTAAGTGTACAGTATAGTGGTTAGACAATCATATACTTTACAAAGTGGTCCCCTCGATATTTCCAGTGCCCACCTGGCACCATACATAGTATTGCAATATGCTAAATTTATATCCCCATGACTGTTTTTTAACTACCAACATATATATATATATATTTGCTGTGGCGTTATACTCAGTTGTGACATCCAGTTATGCCAGTCTTCTGCTTTTGTTCTTCTTCAGTATTGTGTTGGCCTTTCTATATCATCTTTACTAGTAGAACCATTTTATTAATCTACTCAAAGTAAGTTGCTGGGATTTTGATGATGGTTTTGTTGAATGTGTATAGACCAAGTGGGAAGAGCTGACATCTTAATACCGAGTTTCTTTTTCCATGATATGGACTGTCCTTCTCCATTTATTTAGATCTTCTTTGGTTTCTTTCAGCAGAGTTCTGTAGTTTTCCTCATCTAGATCTCATACAATTTTTTGAAAAGATTTATACCTAAGTATTTCACTTTACTGGGAGCTAATAGAAATGTCCTAGTGGTTTTAATTTCACATTGCATTTGTTGATGGCTGGTATATAGGAAAGCAGTTGACTTTTGTATATTAACCTTGTATCCTCAGTCTTGATGTAATCATTTGTTCCAGAAATTTCTTGTTTATTCTTTGGGATTTTCTACATAGACAATCTGGTCATCTGCAGACAAAGGCAATTTTATCTCTTCTTTCCCAATCTGTTTATCTTTTATTTCCTTTTTTTGTCTTCTTACATTAGCTAGGAATTCTAGTGTGATATTGAATAGGAGTGCTGAGAGCAGATATCCTAGTCTTGTTTCTGATCTTAGCAGGACAGCATAAAGTTTTTCATAATTAAATATGATGTTAACTGTAGACGTTGCACTCTTTATTTAAGCACTAGAGGCCCGGTGCACAAATTCGTGCATGGGTGGGGTACTTCGGCCTGGCCAGAAATCAGGGCTGATCAGGGAGCCGACCGGCCAACCTCCTATGGTCCCTCCCCCTGGTCAGGCAGTGGGAGGTTGGCCGGCTGGCCTGCCCCACATTGGGCTGATCCGGGGAGGGACTGTGGAAGGTTGGCCGGCTGGAGGGAGGGATCGCAGGAGGTTGGCTGTGGGAATGCACTGACCACCAGGGGACAGCTCCTGCATTGAGCATCTGCCCCCTGGTGGTCAGTGTGTGTCATAGCAACCGGTCGACCGGTCATTCAGTTGTTCGGTTGCTTAGGCTCTTCAGAAGGGGATGGGCGATGGTATCCCACATGGGACAGGCCTCCCTCCTAGTGAGAGGTGGAGAGACAGTGGGCATAGCCCATTCTTTTCCTAAGTCTAATAAAATTAATACTGATTACTTAATGCCATCTAATATCTAGTCAGTGTTCAGATTTCCATGATTGCCTCAAAAATGTCTAAACATTTCCCTAGCCAATTTGGCACATTGGTTAAAGCATTGGTCTGCAGACAGAAGTGTCACAAGTTCAATTCCTGGTCAAGAGCATGTACCTCAGTTGTAGGTTCAATCCCTGGCTCCGGTTGGGGCGTGTGAGTGAGGCAACCAGTCAGTGTGTCTCTCTCACATAAGTAGATGTTTCTCCCTCCCTGGTCCCTCCCATCCATTCTCTTTAAGGATCAATGGAAAAATATTTTTAAAAGAAGTCTAGGTCCTCACCTTGCATGTATCGATGTCTCCTCATCTTCATTTAATTCCATAAGAGTGCTTGTACACTCCAGCTTACACTCTCTTTCTCTCCCTTCCTGCCTCTGCTATTAACTTGTTGAAGGCTTTACATTTTAAGAAAATTACAAATATGTCAATTCACCTCTTAGTACTTCGACCGCATTTCTTGACTCATTTTCTCTATATCTAGAATATCATGATCACACCAAACAATATTCACAATAATTCTCTAACATCATTTAATACCCAGTTGTCATTCATAGTCCCCAAAATGTTCATTTGTGCAAACAAGGCCTATACATGACATCTGATGAGTGGTTTATCTCCTATGCAGCTTGGTATTAAGAAAAATCTCTCCTGTTAAAAACTTCTTTATGAAATTGATTTGTTGAAGATCTGGGCCAATTGCCAACTGCCCATTCTTAATCAAGACATATTTCAATTCTTGGGAAGCTAATCTTGGATATATAAGTGGAGGGGAGGTTGAAATAGGTTATGTCTTCCACCCTGCTTCAAGTGTCCCCCCAAATCTGCATTCTGTGGAGCCTGTAGTGCTCTCTATTTTTAATTTCCTGGGCCTTGTCCTTTAGCCTCAGGGCAGACGTGGATGTGGAACTTCTGTTTTCACTATGATAGTCACTTTATTTCTCAATGTGAATGCTCACCTGTGGCCACTCTGAGGCCCTTTCCTCTTAATTGAGTCCACACAGTGACAAAGTCTCACCAGCCGCTGTGGGCTTCATTTCCCAAACAGGCATTGGGGCTGAGCCCACTGGTGGCCCAGCTCTGGGGCCCTATTTATAGGACACTGGTTAAGGATGAGCTACTGCCTTCCATACCTCCCCTCACTCGGGCTGACCTGGGATGCTAGATGGGACCTTCCTCCTAAGCACCCTCCGCTGCTCTTCTCTTTCCCCAGCTCTGCCTGTGCAACTTGCCTCTTCTCTAGGAAGAGCACTCAGCGACCAGGAGTATGGCTCCAGGGCTCCTGACAACCAGGGATAAGGTGAGTCCTGAAATTTCTTTCCAGCTCTTGCAGGATGGCCCCGTCGCCTTTTCTTGTCCTAATTAATACCTTGCTGGTATTAGGCAATACCCTACCCTGACCTTGGGGGTGTGGCCCATCTTACCTGGAGCCTTTTCATTCACGACTCAGGAATTCACCAAGTAGAAAACTGATTGAAGTTAAATTAAAAATACTGGACATTGGTGCTTCAGTGCCCAGTGATTCCCAGGGCCTCATAAAGTGGAGGAACGCTGTCGAGGGAGGAAGTGACTGCCTCCTCCGCCTCCCCACCATGGACTTGGCAAGTTGAAGAGCTGAGGGAAGGCATTTCTGTTGAAATAAGGCTGGAAGCATAGTGTGTCTCAGTCTGGGCGACTCACCATTTGGGAAGCTTGGAGCTGCTTTTCTCTGTGTAGAGGGAAGGGTGCTGAACTGTTTTCGTTTGTGACTCAGATTTAGTCTGGCTGGACACATGCTTTATATTTAAATGAGTTTCCACAAATTGGAAGATTACACCTAAAGGTCTGGATTGCCAGCTTCTCTGAGAAGAGATTATTTCCCACTGTCCTACAGCTACACGCTTGGGCAGATGGCTCGTGGCTGGAGACAAACAGCGTCTCCACTGTGTGGTCACGCCCCTTGCGCCCCTTGCGCCCCTTCACCCCAAGGCCAAGTGCCTGCTTCTCTCACTCTTACTTGCCCGGCCCCTGAAGGCTTTGCCGTCATCTCCTGAGCCTGGGTGGAGACAGTTCAGACTCCTGAAAGCCAGGCTGAGGAGTATGGACTTGAACTTGGAGCAAGATGGGCTTTGAAGGATTTTGAGAAAGAGTTTGCCACGTTGAAACCAAGGATTTGGAAATATATAATGGAATGGATATATAACCTAATAGAAAGATGTTCTAATCTCTCAGGCAGCGTGGGAACTTTCATAATCAGATGCAGTTGACATTTCCTGGCCACCTGCATAGATGCTGTGGGCACTCTGTGCTGGTTATACTAGTCACTCAACGTCGCGTCAGCTGTGCTCATTCAGATTTGTATTGCCTGTTCTAGAAATAAGGCAGATTTTTTTTTTGCAATATCTGAACTTCATGTTAATACTGGGCTCATAGGGTAGATATTTGCCTATTACTGTATAAGTTACAAATCTTTGGTTTTGATGTTACCAGACATCATTGAGAGCTGTGTGTCCCTCAATTGTCAAATCTTTTATACCTTTGAGAAAAAAAAATGTGTATATAGTGCATACAATTCAGAATGTTCCCTAATGTAAGAGGGAAACTTTTCTTTTGTACGTTTCACTTTACCATTTATAGCAGGGGTCCTCAAACTTTTTAAACAGGGGGCCAGTTCACTGTCCCTCAGACCGTTGGAGGGCCGGACTATAGTTTAAAAAAAAATTATGAACAAATTCCTATGCACACTGCACATATCTTATTTTGAACTAAAAAAACAAAATGGGAACAAATACAATATTTGTATTTGCATGTGGCCCGCAGGCCATAGTTTGAGGACCCCTGATTTATAGTGTGAATAGAGAAGCATTCTTGGCCAGAATGAAATGCTGTGCCAGCTTACTTTCCCCATACCTACTCTGCCACTTCCTGTGGGATCCTCAGCATACCCTGAACTTAATCCTGTCTAAGACCAACAGTGTTTCCTTTCCTTCGCTTCCTTGTGAAAAGTTGATACCAGGCAAGAGCATCTGAGTGGGTTAGTTTTTAAGGTGAGGTTTCCATAACTGGAAGAGTGTCAGGCACTCAACATACTTGTTTCATAAAGAGACCAAATATTAACTAATTTTCCAAACGGGTTTGTTTTGCTGTTTGTTATTTGAGGTATAGAAATTACATATTTTCGGATTCTTTAAATTGCATTTTCAGATACTTTGTATGTGTCAGACCTGAATTATATAGAATATTATACCTATATATACATACAACATGACACTTAGCCATTTCTGCTCAGGGCTTTTTCCTGAAAGGAGAAATTGGAATATTGTATTTTACCAACATTCCCTTCAGGTTTTGCTAATATGCACTTTAAAACTCTTCCAGCCTCTACCCATCACACGGTTCCAAAGCTGCTTCCACACTTTTAGGTTACAGTAGTGCCCCACTCTCATAACCAAAATCGGAATTAGTCGGCTAGGGCTGCCATTACAAAATACCAAACTGCTGGCTTAACCAACAGAAATTATTTTCTCTTCGTTCCCAAGGCTGGGACGTCTAAGATCAAGGTGCCAGCTGACTGGGTTCCTGGCAGATGGCTGTCTTCTCATTATGTGCTCACATGGCAGAGACAGAGAGGGAACGAGCTCTGGTGTCTTCCTTTTCTTGTAAGGCACCTGCCTATCGTATCAGAGACCCCTTTATGTCCTCATTTAACCTTACTTCCTTGGGGGCCATATTGTTATTGGAGAAATTGGGTGTCCTCTTCCCCACTGGGTGGTGGGGGTGGAGTTCTTACCGTATCTCAAGAAAAAGAATTTTATGAGACTCACATGGGAGAATGAGTGATTTTTATTTGCATTGAATTACAATCCTGATTTCCCAAGTCCCATTTCCCTTAGTCCAGTTACAGAAGAAGTGCAGCTGGGGTTTGAGTAGAGCTAGAAGCAGAGTCAGAGTCCAGAGATCTCTTTCCATGTTGGAACCGGGCCCAGTCCAGCATCAGGCTAGCAGCTGTCCATTAGTCCATTGTGTGTAGGTGTCCACATGGCCGTGGGCCGTGGGCCATGGGCCATGGGGGCAAATGCAGGAGAGCGCGCCTGGAGCAGTAAGAGTTCCAGGAGCATAAGAGAAGGAACTCACCCTAACCGGTTTGGCTCAGCGGATAGAGTGTTGGCCTGCGGATTCAAGGGTCCCAGGTTCGATTCCGGTCAAGGGCATGTACCTTGGTTGCGGGCACATCCCCAGTGGGGAGTGTGCAGGAGGCAGCTGATCGATGTTTCTCTCTCATTGATGTTTCTAACTCTCTATCCCTCTCCCTTCCTCTCTGTAAAAAATCAATAAAATATATTTTTTTTTAAAAAAGAGAGAAGGAACTCTTGTTTAGCACCCTTACAGCAGCCACGCCCATTCTGACCAGTGGCCTGTTCCCAGGTGAGACTGACAGGCAAGTTCCTTCCTGGTGTCAGCCCAACTTTACTGGGCATGTGTTTATTCTCCCTGTCCAGTCCCATCCCCCAGTGATCTGTGGGGAATAGGCTGGTGGCTCCCTGGGGAGTGTAAAGCTTTAGCTTCCTGGTGAAGCTGCCCAAATGACATACCTATAATATTTGGCTTTGCAGGGAGGGGAGACCCCAAAAAAGCTGACCCCATAGAGCTGCAGAGGACTATGCAGTTGTTCTTGTTCGTCCCTTTTGCCCCTTTCCTGTTGTTAATAACTAGGTTAATTACAGTGGTAGCAATATCTCCAGATATACACACATTGGGGGTTAGGGCTTAACATATGAATTTTGGGAGGACACAGTCGGTCCATAGCACCCCATAAATCTCGTGACTGTGGAGAAACCTTTAGTCAAAATTTACAACAAGTGTCAGGGAATCCACAAGTGACAATTCATAGGAGTAGAGAGAAACCTATGAATACACTGAATGTGAAACTCTGGATGTAAAATCAACATACAAAAGTCAGTTGTGTTTCTGTACATTTCCAGGGAACTATCTAAACAAGAACTTTTTAAAATTTTATTTATAATAGCATCAAAAAGAACAAAATACTCAGCAGTGAATTTAACCAAGTAAGCAAAAGCCTTGCTCATTAAAAATTACAAAACATTGCTGCAAATACAATGACCTAAATCAGTGGAAAGTCTCCCCATGCTTATGGATTGGAAGACAATATTGCTAAGATGACAGCAGCAGTGAAAGTGATCTATAGATGCAATCCAGTCTCTATCAAAATCCCGTGTGTGTGTGTGTTGCAGAAATAGAAAAACCTGTCCCAAAATTCATTTGGAATCTCACAGGACCCTTAATAGCCAAAACCAGTTTAAAAAGAAAAAGAACAATTGGAGGATTCACACTCCCTAATTTCAATAGTTAGTGCCAAGCTACAAACAGAAAACTGTTGTATTGCCAAAAGGATAAAAATATAGATGACAGAGAAGAATTAAGAGCTCAGAAAAAAATAATCCTCACATATATAGTCAGCTGATTTTTGGCAAGGGTGCCAAGTCCATTCAGTTGGAAAAGTACCAAGTCCATTCAGTTGGACAACTGGATATCTACAGCTAAAAGGACACACTTAAGATAAATGAAACATTAGAAAACTTCTGCAAAGAAACAGAAGTTATTATGAATAGGCATATGGAACGTTCAGCACTGAAAAATGCATACCTGAAGAAAAGCTCAGTAGCAGATTCAAGGGAACAGAAATCAGTGAACTAGAAGATAGAACAATATAAATTACTCAATTTGTACAACTTGGAGAAAATGTACTGAAGAAAAAATGAACAGTTACACGAACTGTGGGAATATAACAAAATATCTAACGTGTACCATTGTAGTTCTGGAGAAGACGTGAAGGAGGACAGGGTTGAAAAAGTATTAGAGAATCAATGGCTGCAAATCCCCCAAATATGGCAAGAGATGTAAACCTACAGATCCATAAAGGCAAGTGTATGTCAAACATGATAAACCCACTGAAATCCATGCCAAGACACATAATGAATCTTCTGAAGACTAAAGATCAGGAAAACACCTTGAAAGGAGCCAGAAAAAAATAACACAGTTTTCTCATTGGGGGAAAAACTGTTAGAATGGTAGTGGATTTCTCATCAGAAACCACAGAGGTTATATGGAAAGGGTGCAATGTTTTTCAGGAGCTGAAAGAAAAGAATTGTTAATGCCAAGTCCTGTAGCAAATGAAAATATCTTTCATGAATGAAGGGGGAGATCAGGAAATTCACAGATGAAAGAAACTGAGAATTTGTTTCCAGGAGAATGAATAAGGCAATTTTATTAACAAATGGAAACAATAAAAGAGGGAACCGTGGAACATCTGTGCACAGTAAAGAATTAACATAGCAGGCTTGATACCTCTATCCTTAGAGAGTCCTGTTGGCTAGATCATCCTCTGGCTGGCTTCAGGACCTTGCATTTCAGGAGGGTTGGCAACATTCCCAGAACTGATATGAATGGCTCACTGGGCCTAAAGTATGCAGTGGGTTGGTTTATGCTGAACACCTGCTTTCCTTCTGGGACCTCGATTTATAATATGTGCTAGGCAGAGCGTGCCTCTGGGCCAGCTCCTACTAAAAAGTTGAATACTTAGCCTCTTATGAATTTTATTGTGAGACAACATTTAACACATATTGTCACATGGCCGTGCTGGAGGACTTTAGTGCGCCAGGTGTGTCTCCACTGGGAGAGGATTCTTGGAAGCTAGTTGCTGGTTTCCTCCAGACTTTGTTTCTCATACCATTTCCCTTTGTGGATTTTGCTTTGTATCCTTCTGTTGTAACTGCAGCCATGCGTACAACTATATGGTGTGTCTTGTGAGTCCTTGTAGTGAACATCAAACCTAAGGGTGGTCTTGGGAACCCTTGATGCAATCAGGATGAAAAAGAACACAGTAAGGAAAAATAGGGTAAATACAGTAGGCACTCCTCCTATACATGAGTTTTCTAAAGTAATTTTGGTGGTTGAAACAAAAATAATTAGATGGATGATGTGATCCTAAATGTATACAAAGGAAGTACTTAAGAAAGTTACATTTTAAGTAAGAAGGGTAAGAGGATGTATTGGGAAATAAGGTTTCTATATTTCATTCAAACTGGTAAAATGACATGAGTAGGAAATTGATGTTACATATACATAATGTATCCCCTAGAACCACTAAAAATGCTATACAAAGAGATATACTAAAAAACTATAGATAAATCAAAATTCAATTTTTGAAAAAGCTCAAGTAACCCACCAGAAGTCAGTAATAAGAAAACTGAGACAGCCTAAGTGCCCATCAGCAGACGTGTGGATTAGAAAACTGTGGTACATCTACACAATGGAATTCTAAGCTGCTGTAAAAAAGAAGGAATTCTTACCATTTGCAACAGCATGGATCAAACTAGAGAGCATTATGCTAAGTGAAATAAGCCAGTCAGAGAAAGATAAATATCACATAATCTCACTCATTTGTGGAATATAATGAAAAAAATAAACTGATGAACAAAAATAGATCCAGAGACATAGAAGCATCGATCAGACTGTACAACCTATGAGGGAAGGCAGGGGGTGAGGGAGTAAGAGATCAACCAAAGGACTTGTGTGCATGCATATGAGCAAAACCAATGGCCACAGACAGTAGGGGGGTGAGGGCTTGTGCTGGGGAGTGGGAGCAGCTGGGGAGAGGTCAATGGGGGGAAAAGGAGATTCATGTAATACTTTAAACAATAAAGAATTTTAAAAAAGAAAGAAAACTGAGAAACAAAATTAGAATGCTCACCAACTGAGAGACTGGCACAGTGGATTAAAACAACCACCATATGTGCTATCTAAATGAAACGTCAAATACAATGTAGACAGGTTAAAACACAAGGATAAAAAAGGTGCATCATATAACATTAATCAAATACAGCAGGAGTGACTATATGAATACAAGGTTAGGTAGACTTCAAAGCAAGGAGAGTTACCAGACACAGAGGGTCAGTTCACCTGGAGGACATTATGATCTTCAATGTATGCACATCAAATAACAGCTTCAAAATATGAGAACAGAAAATTGAAAGGAGAAATGGACAACTCAACAATTCAAGACATAACTACCTTTCTCTCAAAGATAGAATAGCTAGACCCAAAATCAGTAAGAACTTATCAACACCATCAAACAACAGAATCTAATCAACATTTACAGAACATTCCACCCAACAGTAACAGAGTACATATTCTTTTCAAGTGCCCTCAAAAACATATACCTTATGGACATATCCTGGGCTGTAAAACAACACATAATACAAAATAAAAATTTGTTTACTCTAACAAACTTTTACAAATTGAAATCATACAAAAGCGTGTTCTCTGACCACAATGGAATCAAACTTGAAATTATTAAGAGGAAGTTAACAGAAAAATCTCTCAGCACTTAGAAAAGAAATAACACACTAGAAGGAATGATCCATGAATCAAAACAATGAAGTCTCAAGGGAAATAAGAACACACATGGAAAGGAAATGCAATATATCAAACTGTGTGAGATGCAGCTAGAGGAGTCCCGAGAGTAAAACCTATAGCACTAAATAAATGTATATGTTAGAAAACAGAAGATGTCTTAAGTCAGTCATCTAAGCTTCCACCTTAAGAACCTACTAAAGGCTTCCTTACGAACTACAAAAATAAGAGCAAAATGAACTCAGAGTGAACAAATGGAAGGAAATAATAATTATAAAGGCAGAAAACAATAACATTGAAAAATAAAAATAGAGAAAAAAGGTGAAATGAGAGCTTCTTTGAAAACAAAATTGACAAACATTGAGCAAGACTAAGAAAGAGATTAGACACAAATTACCAGTGTCAAGAATTTAAAAAGGGATATTACTACAACTCTAGCCATCAGAAAATTTCGATGAAATGAACCTATTTCTTGAAAAACAAAAACTACCTTAACTTGCCCGATACGGAATAGATCATTTGAACAGCCATATCACTTAAGGAAGTCCAATTTGTAATTTAAAACCCCCCACAGAAGAAAGCTATAGGTCCAGGTGATTTCACTGTGGAATTCTGCCACCTGTTTAAAGGAGGCTTAGTACCAACGCTATATAATTTCTTCCAGAAAACAAAGCGAGGGGAACACTTTCCATTTCACTTTATGGGGCAGGTATTAAGCTGACATAAAAAGCAGACGACAACAGAGAAATCTAAAACGAGATCAACATCTCTCATGAATATAGACATGAAAATCCTTAAATTATTAACAAATTGAATTCGACAATATATAAAAGTAACTGTGTACCATTACCAAGGACCATTTATTCCAGGATACAAAACTGGATCCATATTTGAAACTCAATTAATGTAACCCACAATATTGACTAAAGAAAAAAACCACATGATTACATCAGTCAATGCAGTAAAAATATTTGACAAAACTTAGCAACCATTTCTGAAAAGCACAGAACAGTAGTAACAGATGGCAACTGCTCTATTTTGTAGGGACATCTACAAAAAATCTATAGCTAATTTTTTATTGCTAACATTTATATAACAAAATTTCTTATTTGAATGATTCTTAAATATATATCAGGTCCTTGAATAATGTGTTTTGGTTCAATGTCATTTTGTTAAAATGATGATTTACCATAGGAACTTAACTCTGGTTTATATCAATTAGCCTATGGTAAAATTGGTTTCATGATACATCATTTTGCTTAAAAATCACAGAACCTATAAAGAATGTTAAATGAGGAATTACTGTCCAGTTCAGTTGCATAAAGTACATTCACAGTGTTGTACAACTGTCATTCTCCATTTCCAAAATTTTTTCATCTTCCCAAAGTGAAAGTCTATTCATTAAAACAATAACCCCCCATTTCCCATTCTTCCCAGTTGCTGGTAACCTCTATTTTACTTTATGTCTCTATGAATTTGCCTATTCTATGTACCTGTTATAGTGGAATCAAACAATATTTGTCCTTTGTGACTGGATTATTTCACTTTATTATAGCATAGTGTCTTCAAGGTTAATCCATAATTTAGCATGTATCAGAATGTCCTTTTTTAAGGCTGAATAATATACAATTATCTGTACATACTTGAGCAAATGTGAATATTGCTGTTATGGACATTGGTGTATAACTATCTGTTTGAGTCCCTGCTTTCAGTTCTTTGCTGGCCCCTATGGTAAATTGTATGTTTAACTTTTTGAGGAAATGCCCAACTCTTTTCCATAGAAAACACAATTTTACTTTTATCACTAGCAATACCCAAAGGTTCCACTTTCTCCACTCCCTGCCAAAAATTTATTATTTTCTGTTTCTTTGGTATCCTAGTGAGTGTGATGTGGTATCTCAGTATTCCTAATGCTGGAGATATAAAGTTTCTCTCCTTATATCAAGAACAAGACAAGGAGGTCTGCTTTTACCACTCTTATTCATTAATGTGCCAGAAGTGCTACTATAAAGGCAAGAAGAGGAAATGAAATGCAGACAGATTCTAAGGGAAGAAATACACCTGTTCCTATATGCAGATGCCATAATTGTCTATGTAGAAAATCGAAAGGAACCTAGGAGAAAAAATACTCAGAGCTATCAAGTGAGTTCAGCTAGGTTGCAGGATTCAAGATAAACATACAAACAGTTGTACTTCTGTATCATAACAATGAACATATGGCCACTGAAACGAAAAATATAATTTTAAAAAGAAGAAATTCTTAACAAAACATATATAGGACTTGTATGCCGAAAACCCCCAATGTTGATTAAAGAAATCAAAAGAACATGAGTTCATGGACTTGAAGAGTCAACATAGTAAAGATGTCAGTTCTCCCCCAATTGATACACAGGTTTAATGCAAATCTTGTCAAAATTCCAGTAACCTTTTTTTTGGTTGCTATAGATGAGATTATTCTAAAATGTATATGGAAAGGCACATGCCCTAGAATAGCTAAAATACCTTTAATGAACGATGAAGTTGGAGGAATTGCCCTGGCTGATTCCAAGGCCTGCTGTGTAGCTACAGTTATCAACACTGTTGTTGACAGTGCCACGGACATAGAGATCAGCAGAGCAGAACAGAGAACGCCTAAATAGACTTACCAGCCACGTGGGCAGGGGATTTGTAGTGTTGACACATGGCATCAGGGTTCAGGTTAGAAGCAGGATCAATGGATCTCATCCAGGTGCCCCACACCAGCCTTCTTGCTGCCTCAGTGCTGGTTAGTAGCGTAGGTGAACTGATCAGTGGGTGTGGCTGGCTCCTGGGTGAGCAGGATGTGTTTCTATTACAGACAATAATAGCCTTCAGAGATGTAGCTGTGGCCTTCACCGAGAGAGAGTGGAAGCTGTTAAGTCCTGCCCAGAGGACCCTGTATCGGGATGTAATGCTGGAGACCTACAGCCATTTGGTGTCGCTAGGTAAGGACAGCCCTTTTCAGGTCTTGGAGTCTGTGTGTGGTCATTTAGGCAGCAGCCACCAGGCTTTTGGCTGAGAAAGAAAACTAATATTTTCCCTGCATCCCCAGGAACTGTCTGGGTTCTCTAGCTTTGAAAATAGTGAAGTTAGTTAGGTGTGAATGTGGTGTCTTACTGCATTTCATTCCAGAAGTGACTGTTTCCAGGCCCCTTCCTCCCAAAAGGTGGTGCTGCAAATGGGGGAATATTTGTGTTCAATCCAGCACAGGGGAGAATGAGTGTCCTGCTTTTAGGCCCAGAATTACCCCTCCTTAGTCACTCTGTTAGCATTCAGAGAGCCTTTGCCCTCCTGTGTGCCTCCTCACCCCCTTCTGGGTTATTGCGTTCCCAGCTGACTCTAAGTTCTGATTGCCTTTTAATCCACTAACCCACGGTCACCTTGCTTTCTTTTCCTGTGAGTAGGAATTGCCTTTTCCAAACCAAAATTCATCACACAACTGGAGCAAGGGGACGAGCCCTGGCGAGAGGAGAGCGAATGCCTTCTGGAACTCTGTCCAGGTGAGTGAGAAGCACGAAGCAGACAAGGACACAGGCCAGTGAGGTGCTCAGCGGGTGAGGAAGGAGTAGCATCTGTGAGCTCCTGGTGGGAAGCTCTTCTCCAGCCCTCCCTTCCATGCCCTCCTGCCCACCACAGAGAGGGCCTCCCTGGCACACTGCCCTCCTCCCCCAGGGAGCATCACTGCTCACTTGGCAGCCCTTCTCCAGCACACCTAGGGTCTCCCTATTCTTGGGCTTTTCTTGTTGGGCCTGATCTTCTATATAACTTGCCCATCTGAGCCTAAGTCATCCGCCCCTGCTAGACAGTGTCCTGTTACTATTCTTAACCTGGTAACATTTTTGTGCATTGATTCTAGTCATACATTCTATTAACATTTTTTTATTTTATGATGCATTATTTAAGATTACAACCGGGTATAAAGAATTTTCAGTGAGTGCCACTGTGCCTTCCCTGTAGCCTGACGGACGTTCTAAGTCCAGGCACCAGCCCTGTAGCTTCCCTGGTGGTATTTCGCTCCTCCACCCTGCCCCTGAGAACCCAGTGCCTGCATCAGCATTTCCATGCCTGCCTTTATCCTTATTTCCCATTTGATGGTTCTTCAGCCATATAGAGCAGCAGTTTCAACCCGTGTGCAGCAGCACTGGAGTGTGAGCGGCATCATAGCTGCAGGCACAGTGTGCACAGCCTGATCAGGTTGAGCCACGCTTGCCTGTGCACACTGGTGCCCCACATGCAACACCTGACTATTTAGTCAGGGGCACTGACCTCTTTCCCTTAGGTTGCCAAATAAAAGAATGACAACAGCCAACACAACAGTTGTCTGGTGTGAATGAATCAAAAGTATACCTTTTTTTGTCAGATTGGCAAAAAATAAATATTTGGTGTGCTGCAGCATTTTAGTAGTTTGTTTGCCATGAGTTGAAAAAGGTTTAAAATTGCTGATATAATGTGTTGTTTTGTATGTTTGCAATCTTCTCTGCATATAATATGGTGATGTCACACATCCCTCCGGAACATGCCTTTTCACCCACTTTCTGTGAGACTCACATTATAATGTGTAGGTTTAGTTCATATTTTTAAAAACTTACATGATTCCATTATATGAATATTCTTATTTTAATGCAGTTGAAGTTCCTTTCTTTTAGAGAGTTAAGGTATTTCTGATTTTTGGCTGTTACACAATGTTGCTATATATTCTTGTTACTTCCTTGGAAAAATGTGCAAGAGTTTTTCCAGATGCCTACGTAGGAGCAAGTGCAGTAGCGGTTCATAGGCACGAGTGGCCGCAACCTGATTAGGCTGTGCCACATTGTGCCTGAAGCTGTGATGCCACTCACACTCCAGCAGCAGTGCTGAGAGCTTGTTCCACACCCTCACCAGCTCTAGGTGCTGTCAGACCTCGTTTTTACCGCTGTATCTGGTCTGCATTGCAGCCTCACGGGGGTTTGCTTTCCTGTGCGCATGAGCATCTTTTCTGTGTTGGTTAGCCATTGGTGTTTCCTCTTCTGTGAGGTGCCTGTTCAAGGTGTTTCCTCCTTTTTATGTGGCTGTTTCTTTCTGTTACTGATTTGTAGAAATGCAAATTTTATATGGTAGAAATGCCATATAAATTCTGTGAACATTATAGGTCTTTAAAATCCAGCTGGAATTAATTTTATGTGAATGTTGGAAGGTAAGGATAAATTTTTTCATCATTTATCTTTTTTCATTGTTTTATTTTCAACATTCCTGGCATTTTATTTTTGTTTTGTTAAATTTTTTTTTTTGCATCTAAATACAACCATACATCTGGACTTGTACTTTACAGTAAGTTCATCGCTTTAATTTAATTTAAAAATATTTTTTATGATCTATAATTATAGTATAATATAAAAATATGTTATGGTACAATAGTTAAGGGATAATTATAAGGAATATTATCAAAGTATAATAAATTACATATATTTAAATGGTAAACTTTGGTTAAAAGTTCTGATGTATGTTTACATCTATGAATTCATCACCACGATCCAAAAAACCCAAGCATACCTATCACCCCAACGTTTCCTTGTGCCTCATTCTCCTCCCTTCCCACTTCCAGGAAACCACTGACCTGCTTTCTATCATTGTAGATTTGTTTGCATTTTATGGGATTCATAGGAATTGAATACCGAATACATAGTGGATTCTCTCACTTAACATAATTACTTTGAATCTTATGCATAGTGTTGCATAGATCAGTAGTTAATTTCTTGATATCACAATTTATTCAACTATTCTATCGAAAGACTTTGGGTAGTCTCCAGTTCTGACAAATACAAATAAAGCCTGCGTGAATATTCATGACAAGTCTTTGTGTAGACATATGCTTTAATTTCTTTCAGATAAATAGTTGGGACTAGAATGGCTGAATCATGTGATACGTGTATATTTAATTTTTTACTAATATAAAAGGTTAAATTTTATATTAACTGTTTCCAAAGTGGCTTCACCTTTTCACATTCCCACCAGCAGAATTCCAGGTGCTCCGCATCTTTGTCAACACTTAGTATTATTTTAGATTTAGACATTCTAGCTGTGTGGTATTGATGATGTTGAGGATCTTTTCATGTGCTTATTTGCCATCTGTATATCTTCTTTGGTGAAATGTCTTCTCAAATCTTTTACCCATTTAAAAAACTGGTTTCTTATCTTTTATTATTGAGTTTTGAAAGCTCTTCCTATATTCATTATAGAAATCCATGATCAGATATTTGATTTGCAAATATTTTCTGAAATGTGGCTTGCATTTCATTCTCTTAGTAGTCTTTCAAAGAGCAATTCTTACTTTTGAAATGCAAGTGTCAATTTTCTCTCTCATGAGTCTCACTTTTGGTGGCATATTTAAACAATATTTGCCTAAAGGTCAAAAAGATTTCATATGTATTTTTTTTTGTTTTTAAAAGTTTAATGATTTTTATTTTACATTTACATCTATTATCTATTTTGAATAAATTTTTATACTAGGTAGTTAAGTCTTTTTTTTTTTGTCTACAAATATCCATTTTTCAGCACCATTTATTGGAAGGACAACCCTTTATTTTTTGAATTGCCTATTCCCTTCGTGGTAAATCAGTTAACCATGTGTGTATGGGTCTATAACTGGACTCTGTTTTTTCCCACTCTTCTCTTTGTATATCTTGATGTCAATACCACAGTCTTGATTATTGTGGTGTTATAATAAGGCTAAAACTTAGTACCAATCCTCCAACATTTTTTAAAAATTTGCTTTAGTTATTAGAGATTTTATTCATTTCCATGTGGATTTAGAGTTAGCCTGGTAATTTTCACACAAAAAAAGTCTACTGGGATTTTTGATTGGGATGGAGTTTAATCTACATCAATTTGTGGAGAATTTACATGTAAATAATACTGTGCCATCCAATACATAAACAGAGTATATCACTTCACTTTTATGATACTTCTTAATTTTTGTTAGCATTGTTTTATAGTTTTTGTACACAGGTCTTATGCATCTTGTGTCAAATTTACCCCTCTGTTTTGATGCAATTTAAATTCTTTTTAAATTTCATTTTTCAGTTGTTTGTTGATAGTGCATAGAAATACAATTAATTTATGTATAATGATCTTGTATCTGGTAAACTTGCAAAATTTACTTCTTAGTCCTAGCAGCTTTTTCATATTCTTTTTTTTCTTTTTTTTTTTTTTTTTACTGTATAGGATTTCCTACATAGATCTTATTATTTGTGAATAAGTATAGTTTTCTTTTCATTCAGTATATCTTTTAACTTCTTTTTCTTGCCTCATTGCACAGCAAGAACATTCAGTGCAATGAATGAATTTAAATGGTCAGAGTGACATCCTTTCCTTGCTCCTGGTCTTATGAGGAATGCTTTCCTCCTAAATGTAAGTTTTATAGCTGCCCTTTATCAGCTTCACAAAATTCTCTCCTAGACCTTGTTGGATGAGAGTTATTTTAGTTTTTTAATTTAGTGAACTGCATTGATTTTTTTCTTGCTACACCAGGCTTGTATTTCTGTTAATACAATGCACAGACCTTATTCAGATTTCATCAGCTTTACCTTCACTCTTCTCTCTGTGTGTGGTTTTCTGAAAATTTTTCCATGTATATTCATATAAGTACTACTAGATTCAAAGATACAGAATTCCAGCAAAATGATCCCTTGTGCTACCCTTTTATGGCCACAGCCAATTCCCTCTTCTCCCCTGTTCTTCTGGCAAACACTAATCTGTTCTCTGTCTCTATACGTTTGTCATTTCAAGAATGTTATATAAAAGAAATCATACCATATGTTACCTTTTGGGATTGCCTTTTTTTATTCAGCATAACTCTCTTTAGATTCATCCAAATTGTTGCATGCATCAACATTTCCTTCTTTTTATTGCTGAGTAGTATTCCATGGTATGAATGTACCAGTTTGTTAAACCTTTCACCCACTGAAGGACATTTGGGTTTTTTACAGTTATAAAATCTGTGTACAGGTTTTTATGTGGACATAAGGTTATCATTTCTGGGGTAGATGCCAACAGTGCAACTGCTGGGTCACATGGTAGTGGCATATTCAGTTCTGTAGAAAAAGTGCCATGCCCATTTCTAGAATGGCTATACCATTTTATATTCCTATTAGCAAATGTTTGAGTGATCCATTTTCTTTGCATTCTTTTTTTTTAATATATTTTATTGATTTTTCACAGAGAGGAAGGGAGAGAGATAGAGAGAGTTAGAAACATCGATGAGAGAGAAGCATCGATCAGCTGCCTCTTGCACATCCCCCACCGGGGATGTGCCCGCAACCCAGGTACATGCCCTTGACCGGAATCGAACCCGGGACCTCTCAGTCCGCAGGCCGACACTCTATCCACTGAGCCAAACCGGTTTCGGCTTTCTTTGCATTCTTGCCAGCATTTGGTGTTAGCACTATTTTTTCTTTTGACTATTCTGATAGTTTCTAGCAATATCTGTCTGGTTGGTAAGATTGAGGTGTTTAATGCAAGCAGTTCCAGGTAGACATGAGTTTTGGTAGGATACTGTCAACCCAGTACACTGGGGCATTAGGTAACTGTATATGTAGTTTTATAAGAAATGTCTAGGCACACGCGCGCGCACACACACACACACACACACACACACTATGAAATGTATTATAGGAATTGGTTTTCATTGATTATGGAATCATAGGAAGACCTAAGAGAGTTGATGGTGTGGTTTCAGTCCAAAGGCCAGCAGGCGTGACACCCAGGAAGATGTGTTTCAGTTTGAGTGCAAAAGCAGGAAAAAACAAAGCATCCTCCTCCCGCTGTGTGCCAGCTTGAAGACAGGCTAGAGCAGTGGTCGGCAAACTCATTAGTCAACAGAGCCAAATATCAACAGTACAACGATTGAAATATCTTTTGAGAGCCAAATTTTTTAAACTTAAACTATACAGGTAGGTACATTGTTATTAACTTAATTAGGGTACTCCTAAGCTGGCCTTTGCTAAAATAATAATAAAGCCACCAACACAAAATAATTATAAAGCCACCAACTCAAAATAATTACAATTCTTAAATTGATGACAAAAATACCTGTAGGATTTGCAGCTGGTTGGAAAAATACAGATAACTTTATGCTTCGAGTAGGTACTTTTGTCACCCGTGCGCGAATTGCGGACGCGACTAGCACTAACCACTGCACTGAGACTGCTGACTGACTGGCTCACTCAACTCGTGCACGAATCACGCGTGCCTCCCCCCGCGCTGCATATCCTGCGGCCCGCCTGCGCCGCGTCTCCCGTCATCTCCCGTCGCCCGACTGACTGACCGACCTACACCCCCCACTTCTTCTAACACCACTTCTTCAAAATAGACTCGCCCAGGCCGAAAACCGACTTCTGCGCATGGGCCACGAAGTTTCAATCGCACTGTACGTGCGTGCCCGCACATGGTATTTTGTGGAAGAGCCACGCTCAAGGGGCCAAAGAGCCGCATGTGGCTCGAGAGCCGCGGTTTGCTGACCACTGGGCTAGAGGAATTCCCTTTTATTTGGAAGAGGGTCAACCTTTTGTTGTATTCAGGCCTCAACTGATTGGATGAGGCTACTCATAAGGGAGGGCAATCGCCTATATATATGTTCAAGTCATCCAAAAACACCCTCACAGAAACACCCAGAATAATGTTTGACTAAACATTGGTGACCAGCTAAGTTGATACATAAAATTAATTATATGTTAGCATTTCTTTTATATTGTCTTAAAATCATGGACATGGCATATTATGAAAATTTTCCAATTTCTAAGGACTAATTCTGATTAACATTGAAAACATCCACCTTTTACATTTGTGAACCAAGTCTTAAAATTCTTTAAATTGTTTAAAAGCAGTGACAGCACAAGCATTCCTCTTGTGAGCCAGTGTCTAAGGTTAGTCACTTAACTCACAGCTGTTCTTTTATACTACATCCAGCAGCTGCAGAAGGAAACATTTCCTTAATGAGCCACTAGGCATTGGTTTTTCTCTTTGTATTGGAAAGTTTTGAGTTCATGTACAATTACTGATGTACTTTTATTGATCTCAATAATCAATCAGCCCAAGAGCAGCTATAGATTTTTCAAGAGTTTATGAGCTGATTTTCCTCTACATCATGGAATTTTTTTGATTCACTGAAAATCATTATTTTGCTAAATTTTATTTTTATTTGTGCTTTTATTCAGGAACTTCTGGATTTTTCATCAGGTAGACAGAACCATAGTTTAAAACCATGTTAAAGTTTAGGGTTATCCAAAGTGGACATTGGAATTCCAAATCACTTTTAGCTAAAATGTGCCATATTACTAGCTAAGCACAAAAATTATGATGAATATTCTTATTAGACAAATGGTTAAATTGGTTCCCATAAGGGCAACATTAACAATATTTAACTCAGTCACCATATTTAATACAGAAGACTCTCAACACAAGAAACATTCAAACCTGTACAGAATTTTCTTAATGGATTGAGAAAATGCACTGTCTTTTTCTATTAGAATGCTAGAAAAGGCACTACATAAATCTATTACTGAAAAAATATCAGCAGTCCAAGGAATGGCTGATAAAATATGTGGATTTGGAACACAGGGTGTCTTGGAATAACTATCTTATGTATAGCACTGAGATCTGGTACAAATCTCCATCCTTTCCATTTGGTTTCTTTACTGGAAGGATAGGAGAATTACAGGGGCTTGTACATGGAATTTTAAGTCCCCTTTTTAACTAATCCTATCTAATAAAGCCCTTATGTGCAAATCGACTGAACGGCAGAATGACCGGTTGCTATGATGCACACTGACCACCAGGGGCAGATGCTCAATGCAGGAGCTGCCCCCTGGTGGTCGGTTCCCCCCACAGGG
>NW_005871408.1:996579-1027220 GCF_000147115.1 Myotis lucifugus | reverse complement strand
GGAGCGCCGTTCAGCCAGAAGCTGGGCTCATGACTGGCGAGCTCAGCATTGGTGGTGCGAGCATTAAGTACCCCTCGAATGTCATGGCAGTGAGCCTCTAGTCTTGTATATGGGCATAGTTCCAGCTAGTGCATCAGGTCTGAAAGGATATTGGCGAATATTAAGTAGACGCAAAGTCTTATCAATAGTTATTTTAATAGGAGTGGCTGAATTGATCTTGACAATATCTGTTCTGGAAAGGATCCAAAGTTTCATTGGAACATACTGCAACAAACGTTCAGTTTTAAGATTACTTTCCTCTTGTGGAAGTTCCTTTAATAATTTCTCCAATTGTTTCAGTATCTGATTGATCTAGTCCTGAATACTAGTACATTTCACCTTTCTGGGAAAAGGATATGTGGGCATCATGGGTTTTAAGAAAATCTTTTTCTATCCACTGAATTGGGACCGATTTGACCAGTAAAAATATATGTTGCCCCATAACATTCCCTGATTGAAAGGAGACAGGTCCTGATTTTAAAAGTCATTGGTTGGTTATATACCCCTACCGTGTGCACAGAAGCTTTGAGGGAGAGGGAAACTTAGCTGGGTACGGTTAAGAATAGATAATGTAGCCCCAGTATCTCCAAGGGCCTTAGTAACTTGCCCTTTCATGATAATTTCAGTTTCTCCTAAAGTATTAGTAAATAGTGGAAATACCCTCTCATAGTCCTTAGAGCAGCCCTATGCTTGCTTCTGTTCTTTTATTCTTTGTAAATCCCATTTCACTTTTCTACAATATTCCTTATGGTGACCTGGCTTTTTATAGTAAAAAAACTCTTCTCTGCCCTTGTCTTAGAAACCTCTGAGTAGATCTGACTTGATTGCTTAATTGTTGGAGCTTTAAGTTCATAAAGTTGGCAGGTTTATATTTTTCTTTCTTTTGAATAGTTTGATAGTTGACCAGCCAGAATAGCCAGTTGTGATGGCTGTCTGCCAGGTCATGTTTTTTGTTCAAAGTTATAAGCTCTTTATCTAGTCCTTCCAAAAATGCCAAATTTAATAAGAGATTATTTTGATGATTCTTAAAACTGTGTGGAGACAGAACTGAGAATTTGAAAGTTTTTCAAAATGGTAAAAGAAATCAAGCACCGATTCATCAGGCTTTCTTTTATATTGCTGGATCTTGGTCCACTCCATTTTCCAGGCAAGAATCTCAGGTATGGCTTGGTAAAGCTGGTGAGCTAATTACCTGCATTTTTCCTGGTCTGTCTCTGTTTTTTAAAAAAATATTCTACAGGAATATGCCAGCAAACCTGATTCAACCATCCTATTGCCTTGTTCTCAGAAACCAGTAAGTGTATTAATTGGAATAGGTCAGAATAGCCATAATCATATGTTCTAACAGTTAAATCAAATGCCTTTACAAACTTGTTGGGGTCCTGAAGAGGGTCAGAGAAATCTTTGGTTAGATTTCTTAATTTTGTGCTAGTCCAAGGAATATATATAATCACTGGTTTCCTTCTACCTGAGACAAGCTGCTAAAGTTCCTGAATTATCTTTCTCTGAATTTTTATTATCATTTTTCCTTAGGTCAGTAGGGAGTGGTAGTAGAGGGGAGAGGGAAGGAGAAGGGAGAAGCGGGGTGGAGGGCAAGTCTGTACAAGGAAGCTCCGAGAACAAAGGGTATAGTGGAGGAGCTGTAGACGGGGAGGAATGGGGTCTTGGCATTTATTGGCTTTGGAAGCCTTCTTTAGTTCAGAGACAGTCCCTTAACTTTTCTTATTAACTTCCTGTAGGGAAGATATTTTAGCGGAGCCTTTCCTAAAAGTTCCTAATTTCCAATCAAGATAAGCTTCCCATCCGTTCAGTTTTACAGCCGGCTTTTTCTAATTGAGCATGCAGAAAAATCAGTTTGGAGTCTCAAAAATCCCCCACTTTGGCCGTTTCAAGCTGATACCATTTTTAGTTAAATTTCCCCATATCTGTAGATTCTTGCAAGTTGAGATTCCATATGAATTATACATGTACTCTGAGCGAGTATTAATGGGGGGCTGGGATTCTTGGGATTCATGGACCTTACAGGCACGACTTCCCATTTTAATTTTAATCTTTCTTTGGCTATCTGCAGTCTGAACAAATTTTCTAGGAAGGTTATGTGGTGGTCTAAGTGTGCTGCTTACAACTTGAGCGCTTCTAGGCCAAGCATGTCAAACTCAAAGGCTAACACGGGCCAAATAACCAAGGTTTAAGTTTATGTGGGCCACAAAAAAACAAAAGCTTCAATTTTCATAGAAACATAGGTTTATTTCAGTAGAGACATGCTGAATACAAGGGGCTGAAATAAATGAGTAATCATTAACATAAAATAATAGAACATTTTAATAAAAATTAATATTTTTCTTTAACATTAACTTAGTAGATACTGAATAACCTCACAAATTAATAAGTGTGATGCAAATAAACCTATTTTTCTGTTCTCTGAAAGTGAAATATTTCCTGTTGCGCACACCTAACAAGTCAGTACAAGACAAATGACGTGGCAATCGGCTGCTAAAATATTCGCTGTTAGTATTAGTGGAGAGAAATGGTGTGCCTGCAAGTAAGGCTCGTAAGGGAAATGAATGCAACACAATTATAGTAATCAGTCATTAGCAAACATTGTAGTTTGTTATTAATAATTATGTATAACAGGATATTGTAAAAATTAAGTTATGAATTTTTTTATTAAAACGTTTCTTACATATTGTTATATTGACTGGGCTGCAAAAATATTCTCTGTGGGCCGCGAGTTTGACATGCTTGCTCTAGGCTCTCACTCCTTGAGTTGCATTCAACCCTCTTACGTGCCTCAGTTTGTCTCCCCAGTTGTTTAATACAGCCGTGAGGACTCAGAGCACTAGGTAAACCACCTTTATATGTGCATCCCTGTAGAAGTCAATTGTTTAATTACAGTTGAGTTGGAATTTTCCTATTGGGCTTCTGCAGGTTGTGAGGAATGTCCTCTGACACCTCCACGAAGATTTTTAGTCTCCTAAGAACACCCAAGGTTCTGGCTGGAGGGAGGGTATGTCCTCATCGTCACAGCCCGAGTGCAGGGTCTCATCAGCAAAAGTCTTTGCTCAGACTGCAATGGAATAATGCCAGCTGAAAAGTCAAAATCAAAGCCAGCCACCCTTCTCAACTCCTATCTTTTAGCACCACCTTGAGGATTTTCTAAGAACAGTTCAAATAAAGTCTGTCCCTCTACCACAAGCAAGGGAAGGTCCTGGATCAGAGAGACAACTCATCCAAGTTCACCCAATGTGGCTGGGAGCCAGCGGGGCTCAATGGGCCCCTTGCTGGATCCTATCACTGGGTCCGGATACATTGGGGGTCCTGGGTGAGCTTCATTGGAATCCTGCCAACTACTCTAAGTAAATGTCAATGTAAGAAACATCCAAACCTATAAAGATTTTTGTGAGTTTATTTGTGCCAAACTGATGGCAATTGCCAGGAAGCAAAGTCTCACCGGATTGAGAAAATGCTCCAGAAAATGGCAGTTTTGCACCTTATTTTACACATTACAATCAAAAGAAGAGGCATAAGTGGGTTATATGAAATCCATTCATGATAGATTAGGGAGGTGGGAGAAAGCAAAAAAGGGGGGAACCTCTGGGGTTGGATAAAAAGTAAAATAATAGACAATACTTCTTCATATAGGTGGGTGCAGGATAGTTAACAGTCAACAATTTTAACTCAATAACAATGAAGGGATTTTTTATTTCCACAGAGTAGCGCCTGTGCTTTGAGGGGTCCAGAAAAAGGAAATTAATTTCACATTCCAAAGATATGTTATCGTAGATGCAAAAAAACAACAGGCTTAGTGAAGGTGAAAATTGACCTTTGTCAGGAAAGATTTCTAGCCTAGGACATGACTACTCATCATGAATTGCTTTCAGTTAAAAAGTTTTAATTTTGGACCATCCTTTGTGAGTTTGAAAGGCCACCATGCAGGCCTCCCCTGAGCTTGTCAGGTTTAGTATGTGGCACCTTTTCATGTACAAGACACACAAATGTGCTTCCTTTCCCAGTGAAAGGCACTGCTGTAATGACGTGCTGTGTACCACTGGCTTTAGGGTTTATGTCATCGAGTGTACAAGCAAGACAAGAAGAAGGCAGTGGCTGCTTTTCTCTTCCCATCAATTCAGAGACAAGTAGACAGTTGTGCAGTACTGAAAGCTCAGCTGTCAGAATTCTAGAATTACAACAGAGTATTTATTGGAAACTGCTGCTCAGAGATATATACACCTTCCACAGGTTGTGAAATGTGGACAGCCTAGATTAACAAAATAAACTGACAGTTCAGTGAGCTGCACTGGAGCACATTTGACCAATCATGGTGGGACCTCTTGATGCCAGAAATAGATGCAAGACTGAAAGGATGTTCACTGTCACATCTGGATGCCCAGCGGAGTCAGCACTTGTGATTCTCAAGGCCATTTCACAGGAGATTCTAGATCCAGCTACATATACATACATATACACACGTGCGCGCACACACGCACATAACTAAGTTTATTAAGAACTTGCTGAAAAGCACATCTAGGGAGCTTGAAGTATGAGGAAGGGGTTTCACAGTAGCTATACTTGTTAGTATTGAAAGTTGGCATTTTAGACAAGATCGAATGAGTCAATGTAAATCAGGGTTCAGGAAAGATTTTCCTCTAGCCTAAAGGGCCAGATAGTAAGTAATTCAGCCTTTCCAACCTTTGCCTTCTTTGATGCAACTACTAAACTTTGCCGTTGTTGTGAAAGCTGCCATAGACACTACATGGAGAGTGTGGCTTTGGACCTTTATTTACAAAACATTTGGTGGACTGTAGTTTGCAACCCATGTTGTAGAAAGTTTATAAAACACATCTTATTTTGACTGAAGAAAGAATCTGCTAGGTCTGAAAAAGCCTGGGATACTGAGTATAGCAGGGGTCCTCAAACTACGCCCCGCGGGCCACATGCAAATACAAATACTGTATTTGTTCCCGTTTTGTTTTTTTACTTCAAAATAAGATATGTGAAGTGTGCATAGGAATTTGTTCATAGTTTTTTTTTAACTATAGTCCGGCCCTCCAACAGTCTGAGGGACAGTGAACTGGCCCCCTGTTTAAAAAGTTTGAGGACCCCTGAAGTATAGTGTCATGGGTTGTTTTTTCATCAGCTTCAGGTGGATAGAACCAGTGTAATAAAACAAGGCCTACAAATTGATGTCTCCCAGTAAAGAGCTATTGCAGGGGGTATTGTTCCTTTCACAACAATTTGCACAACACTAAGAAAAGCAGGTTGGCACTGATTGGGGTCACCAGGTGCCAGAATCCTTTAAGGGGTTGTAGACTGTTTCATTGTTGAGTCCCCACTTTCTGGCATAAAACCCAGCAGATACCCTCTAGAAAACACTTGTTTAGGATGGTGGCAACACCTGGTTCATTTCCTGCAGGGATCCCGTGTACTGCCTCCCCAGTGGGGCCTCCAGGTGGAAAGATTCCTTGTAATGACCCCATTCCTTTCCTGTAGGAAAAAATCACTAAAGAAATTTGTAGTAAGTCATATACTTTCAGTAAAAGCATATACAGGCTGTGCCAAAAGTAGGTTTACAGTATTTCATATGGAAAACAATACAAAAATAATACGAGAATAAACTCTGTGCTTCACCTACTCACAACTGTAAACCTGCTTTTGCTCCAACCTGTATTTGTGATAATGTTTATATCAGTGATAATGCCTGTGGGTTGTGAGGTAATTGTACTGCGGGAAATGTATGACTCTAATAGCAGCACTTCATAGGGCTGAAGCTGTCTCTCAGGCTTTCTTGAAACTATTTGCCAGGCTGATCATTTAGAGCTGGCTCGTCTTGTGAGTTTTTTGTGTTGCATTGGTACACACATGAAGGTGTCACAGCGGGAGGGGGGTAGCTCTCTAAAACAAGTCTTTCTGTGAACTGAGGAATGACTGCTGGGTAAGTTTCACTGTCCACAAGGTACCGTGGTGATTATGACAGACTTTCTCTCCAGCAGAACCAAGGACAGAATTCCAGCCCAGTCTCTCCTGCCCAGCGGCCTTTTCTAGTCCGCAGCTCCTTAGACAATATGTGCTGTGTGGCCACCCCCCTGAGATTTCCCCAAGCTCTTCTGTAGGAAGTCACTGCCCGCTGGAAGCTCCAAGCTGCTTGAGAGAAAAAGCAGAAGATGGAGAGAGCGAAGGCTCTGGCGCCATGGTCAGGAGGCTGCAGCTAAGTGGGACTTCAAACATATTATTCTTTGGCCCATTTCAAGGTCAGCCAGTACACAAGGTGGAAGGCAACAGAGGGGAAGGAACAGACCAGAAGATGAATCCTGAGGGGGCTGACATGTTGACAGGGGCACACTGCTCAGAATCTGGAGCAGTCACATGTGAAAAATATACACGAGGACGCAGCACAAACTCAAGCCTGGCTCGCCTCCAGAAGCATCATGTATGCCCTGAATGTGGCAGAGGTTTCTGCCAGAGGTCAGACCTCCTCAAGCACCAGAGGATGCACACAGGGGAGAAGCCTTACAGTTGTGGGGAGTGTGGACGAAGCTTTGGCCGGAAGTCCTCCCTCACCATACACCAGAGGAAACACTCAGGGGAGAAACCGTACACGTGCAGGGAATGTGGGCGACACTTCAGGTATACGTCCTCGCTCACTAACCACAAGAGGATACACTCCGGAGAGAGACCCTTTGTCTGTCAGGAGTGTGGGCGAGGCTTTCGTCAGAAGATTGCCCTCGTCCTACACCAGAGGACACACTTGGAGGAGAAGCCCTTCGTATGTCCTGAGTGTGGGAGAGGCTTTTGCCAGAAGGCATCGCTCCTCCAACACCAGAGCTCACATTCTGGTGAGAGGCCCTTCTTGTGCCTAGAGTGTGGGCGTGGTTTCAGGCAGCAGTCCCTGCTCCTCATTCACCAGGTCACACACTCAGGGGAGAAGCCTTATGTCTGTGCTGACTGTGGGCACGGCTTTCGCCAGAATGCCACCCTCATCAGACACCAGAGGACACACACAGGGGAAAAGCCTTACCTGTGCTCTGAGTGCGGGCGCGGCTTTCGGCAGAAGGTTGCCCTCATAGGACACCAGCGGACTCACACCGGAGAGAAGCCTTATGTGTGCCCTGAGTGTGGGCGGGGCTTTGGACAGAAGGTCACCCTCATCAGACACCAGAGGACACACACAGGGGAAAAGCCTTACATGTGCTCCGAGTGTGGCCGCACGTTTGGCTTCAGGTCACTTCTCACTAGACACCAGAGGACACACTTAGGGGAGGATTCTGATGGGTATGGAGTGTGTGAGCAAAGACTTAGCCAGAAATCTGACCTCATCTCTGACCAAAGGACACACTCAGGAGAGAAGCCATGCGTGTGTGGGCAGTGTGGGCGGGGCTTTGGCTTCAAGTCAGCCCTCATCAGACACCAGCGGACCCACTCAGGAGAGAAGCCATATGTGTGCAGGGAGTGTGGGCGGGGCTTTAGCCAGAAGTCTCACCTCCACAGACATAAGAGAACCAAGTCTGGCCATCACTCCCGTCCACAAGAGCTGTTTTCCTGACCTTTCTTTCCCTTTTGCCCTCAGTGTGCAGGCGGTAGAAGTCACTAGGAAATGTTTCCCTTTTCTCCATCGCAGTGGAGAAAAAGTACTGCATTCTTTCAGTGATAAGAGAGTTGTTTTATGTTTTCCTTCCTGCACTAGGAATGTGTGCTAATTTGCCAGGGTTGCCATAATAATAATAATAATACCACAGACTTGGTGCCTTGAAGAACAGACACTTATTTTCTGTTCTTCAGTATTTGAGATTAGAAGTCCAAGATCAACATGTAAGCAGTTTGGTTCTACTGAAGCCTCTCTCCTCTGCTTGCAGATGTGACTGCATTCTTGCTGTGTTCTCATGTGGCCTTTTTGCCATGTGTGTGCTTTCCTGGGGTCTCTCTCTCTTATAGGGATCCAGCCATATTGGGTTAAGGACCTCTTAACATTTACCTTTTAAAGACCACGTCATCAAAAAAGTCACATAGTGGACTATCACTTCAACATATGAATTTGGCAGAATAATTCAGCCCTCTAGTCTTGCCCCCCCCATTCACATTTTTCCCACATACAAAATACATTCACCCATTTTAAGAACTTGAAAAGTCTTAATGCTTTCCAACATCAATGGTATGTTCAGAATCTCACCTAATTCGCACGGGGGTGAGACTAGAGATGCGTTTCATCCTTAGGCAGAATTCCTCTTTAGCTGTGAACATGTAAACCAGAGAAATTATCTGGTCCCAAAATACACTGGCGGGACAGGCTTAGAACTTACATTCCCATTCCAAAAGTGGAGAGAAGAAAGGATTGATGGTCCCAAGCAAGTCTAAAACCTAGTAAGTTAGATTCTATTATGTTTAAGGCTCAAGGACTATCTTTGGTTGGGTCCTCGGCTCTCTGGTCCCACTTGGGTGGCATTGGCGGTGCCAGGCCCACTGAAACCATGGAAGAGACATACTGGCCCCCAGACTTTTACTCTCTGGGCCCACTGTGGGAGTAGCAGACCTGCTCATCTCTGTTTCACCTTTGGGGTCATTCCCCTTCTTGATGAGTAACACATTTGCAGTTGGGTAGATCTATTCTCCTACCTATAGAATGCCTTCGGTTTGTCCCATGTGTATCACAGTTAATCCAATCTGCCAGAGTTTCTGCTGAGATAGTTGACTGGTTCCAAACTTATATCTTTATGAAACAGTTGTCCAGCCACACTGGTGCTCTTTCCAGGACGTCTTATTTTCTGTAATATGGATAGGCTGAGAGTTTCCCAAATCTTCAAGTTCTGGTTCCTTGTTGTTTAACAGTTCCTTCAGTTTATCCATCTACTCTTATAATAAGCAGCAAGAAGAAATCAGGCTGTACCTTCAACACCTTGTTCGGTAATCTCTGCTAAACTTATACCCTCTGGATGCCCCAAATTTATGAGGCCAGATACAAACTCCTACCATAAAAACATGTTCTGACCTTTCTTCCATTACCATGAGTGTGAAGATGGCAGAAACCACTAGGAAACATTCTGCTCTGCGGAAATGGAATGGAGGAAAAACAATGTTGCCTTTTTCCAGTGTTCATGAGAAAGTTTGCTTATGGTTTACTTTTCTAAGCAGCAGTCCTTCTATATATTGTATTTCCTTTTATTTTAATAAACTGTTTCTATACAAAGCTGCACACCTGGAATGTGTACCTCATTTTATCAAGAACCTCAAAATATTCAACTTCTTGGGAGACATGGAGAGTCACTCTGTATTTCTTCTGGGCTCTGGTCCTATAAAGGGGAGAGCAATATTATAATGGCCTTCATCCACACCCCCTCTAAGTCCTCCAACAGACATGAGTTTCCCGAGCCACACACTCTGCCTCCCCCAATAACAGATTGAAGGGTATCTATTAATACTCATCCTTGCAGCTCGAGGCCCCATCCCGTTAGCTGTGACTACATGCCGGTGATCGAACCCAAAGACTGAGGGCTTTCAGCCATAACTCTCCCCAGTTTGGGGGTCTACAGCCTAACAAATGCCCAGCCCAGATGCTTTCCTGGCTTAAAATCCAGAGATAATACAAGATTGTTGATAAAGTTGAAAACAAGAGCAGTGTTTTGCATTGCAAAAATTACTTTAAGTAGTGTCAAAAAACAAATGACTGAAAGAGAAATATATAACATAAATCAACAGTGTTTTGCAGATAAAGGGTTAATATCCCCCCATTATAGGAACTTTAAAAAATCAAGCAGAAAAGACCAGAAGTTTGAGAAAATTGGGCAAGAAACATGCTCAGTTTACCAAAAGAGGTATAAACAAATGAAAATATGTTCAACTTCAATCATGATAAGAGAAAGGGAAATTATAACTTCATTGGGATGCCATTTCACACTCATTGGCTTGGCAGAAATTCAAAAGCTTGACAGTATTCTATTGGTGGGGCTGTGAGAAAACAGGCATTTCCATGCATTGTTGCTGGGAATGCAGAATGGTAAAGCCTTTTAGAGGGAGGGCAATTTGGCAATATGTAAACTGTATACATGTAACTGTTGACACAGCAAGCACACTTCCAAGGTCTCTCCTGAAGGGTCAGTTGCAGTTTTATGAATATACACATGCACATGGTTATTTTCATATAGTTCCAGAATACTGAATATTGCTTGAATGCTTAAGCATAGTCAATTATATAAACTGGAGTGGGTAAAATGCAACCTCAATGAGGAAAGATGATCAACTGGCACCAGCAGTGAGAGAGTAAGACATTGGAATCATCTGACAGGGATGCTAAAGCAGCTATCATTACAATGCTATAAGCAAGTACAAGTTCTCTTGAAGCAAATGAAAAAGTACAAGATATTATCAAAAAGTAGAAGTTATACCAAAAATTCAAGTGGAAATTATAGGACAAACATATACCTCATGTTTCCACTTATGTGTGGTATATAAAATAGTGAAATGTCTAGAAGTAGAAAACAGAATGTTCTTTGACAGGGTTTGAGGGAGTATTTTACCAAACATTTGAGGAAAGATTACTACCAATTTTACCCAATCTCTCACAGAAAAATAAAAGTGGAGGAAACATTTCTTAATTTAGTTTATGAGGCCAATACTACCCTATACCAAAGCAGACAAAAAAAGTACAAAATTGTAAAACTGTATCCCAATATCTCTTGAAGACAGATGAAAAATGTTCAAAAATTATTAGCAAATTAAATCCAACAATGATTAAAAAAAAAGAATTATACAGGCAAACCTTGGAGATATTGTGGGGTTGCTTCCAGACCACCACAATAAAGGAAGAATCAAAATAAAACAAGTCACATGAATTTTTTGGGTTTTGATTATATATAAAAGTTATGTTTATACCAAACTGTAGTCAATTAAGTGTGCGATGGTACTATAGCTTAAAAAACAACAACAATGTGCTTAACTTAGTTAAAAATGCTTTATTGGGAGATTGGCTCCTCCTGCTGGCAGCCAAGGCCTGTGGAGACAGACACAAATGGTGGATCAGTGGATCACCAGGACCTTCAAGCAGGTGCTGAAAGCCAAAGGACAGTGCCTGACAGTGGTTAGCACCTATGTACCTAACCCACGAAGCCCAGAATTGGCAGACAGGCGGATCCAAAGTGAGCTCCCATGGGCACTAAACTTGGCTGAAATGAAGGCCATTTAACTTTTTTTCTCTTTTTTCCCCCTCCCACTTGTCTTCTCTTTTTTCATTTTTCTCTTTCCTTTCTTTTTTTCCCTTTTAAAATGTATCTTCTTTATCTGCTTTATTGATTTGTTATTATTCTAATCTCTGTTGTTTCATTTATATATCTAATTTTCCTCTTCCCTTTTCCTACTCATTTTTTTCTTATTTCTTTTTTCACTATTCAATTTTTTTTCCTCTCTTCTTTTTCTCCTGTTTTCTCATCTTTTTCTTATTCTTATTTTAGGTCTATCTGCTTTCCCCCTTTCAATTTTTTAATTTATCTTTTTATTTCTTTTCTCCATCCTTTATTTTAAACCATTTTCCTTCCCCTATTATTTTAATTCTTTATTTTTATTTTCTTTATTTCAGCTCTGCATCTACATATTCTGTCCCCCCTTTTCTTGTTGTTTTTTGAGTGTGCTTTTTGTTTATTTGTTTTGTTTTCTTCTCACACTTTTTCTTCCTTTCTTTTTTTCTGTTATTTTTACTCTCTTTCTTCTTTCCTAATTCTCTATTCTCTGGTGGTTGCTTTTGTTGGTGGTATAGGGATCTTCAGTATATTTTGGTTTTGTTTCTTCTGTTTAGTGTTTTGTTGTGTTGTATTTTGTTCTGTTCAGTCACCACCTCCACAACAGTTCACATGATGTGGCTGTGGGTGAGACACATAGCCAGCCTGAGAGAAGACTCCATCCACCCATGGAACAATAACATTTAAGACCCAACTATAAAACGAGAACCCAAATAAAACAAGGAAGGGCCTTTCCTAGAGCACCCAGCTCAGGAAATCTAAGAGACTGCATCACTGGGTCACACAAAATACCTACTACATAAGACCACCCCACAAAATCTTGGAGGTACCGCAGTTTGATCTAATATGCAGAAACAAAAACAAAGGGACAGCAAAAATGGGGAGACAAAGAAACAACCCCCAAATGAAAGAAAAGGAGGAATCACCAGAAAGTGAACTAAATGAAATGGAGATAAACAATTTATCAGATAAAAAATTCAGAGTAATGGTAATAAAGATGCTCAAAAAATTCAGTGAGAACTACAACTTAATCAGAATTATACAGGTCCTGATGAGACCTATACCAACATGAAAAGAGAGCTTGAAACAATAAATAAGAATCAACTGAAAATGAGGAATGACATAGCTGAAATAAAGAACACCCTGGAAGGTCTAGAAGCTGAGGACTGAATCAGGGAATTAGAAGATGAGGTAGGAAAAAATCAATTCAAACAGCAAATGGAAAATAATTAAAAAGAGAGTCTAAGTGAGCTTTGGGACAAAATGAAACAGAACAACATTGGCATTATAAGGGTACCAGAAGGAGCAGAATATAAAAAAAGAATAGAGAATGTGTTTGAAGAAATAATGGCAGAAAATTTCCCAAGCCTGGTGAAGAAAAAAGTCACTCAAGTTAAGGAAACACAGAAAGCCTCAATCAAGATGAACCTCAAAAGATCCACACTTAGGCACATATTAATTAAAATGGCAAAAATTAAAGATAAAGAATCATAAGGCTGCAAGAGAGAGACAGAAAGTTACCTACAAAGGAGCTCCCATTATACTGTCAGCTGACTTCTCAGTAGAAACATTTCAGGCCAGAAGGGAATAGTATGAAGTATACAAGGTAATGAAAACCAAGGGACTTGACCCAAGACTACTCTATCCAGAAATGCTATCATTCAATATCAAAGGTGAAATAAAGAGCTTCACAGACAAAAAAAACAACCAAACAAAAACAAACAAAAAACTAAAAGAATTTATTACCACTAAACCAGCACTGCAAGAAATGCTAATGAGACTAGTTTAAGAAGAATAAATAGAAACTGAACACAAGCATAAAAAATAAGGATGGCGATAAATAAGTACCTATCAATAATAACCTTAAATGTAAATGGCTTAAATGCTCCAATCAAAAAACAGGGTAGCTGAATAGATATGAAAATGTGACCCAAATATATCCTGTCTACAAGAGATCCACCTCAGAACAAAGGACTCACATAGAAGAGAGTCTTTTCTTCCTCGCTTCTCCCTTTTTCATCCTGTTTTTTCTTCTCCTGTCCCCACTTTAGTTTTTCTCTTTTCTTTCTTTCTACCCCCTTGGGGACAGCATAACATCTGACTGTGGACTGTGGAAAGGAAAGGCCATAAGGTTGCTGGCAGCTGGGGAATCTAGGTCTAAGACTACAGCAGCAAAATGGAAATGAAAAAAAAAAAGCTGAGGTAGCAATACTTGTATCTGGCAAAACAGACTTTAAAGTGAAGACCATAACAAGAGATAATGATGGCCACTTCATAATACTAAAGTGATTGATACAACAAGAGGATATAACTCTGGTAAGCATATATGCACCCAATACAGGAGCATCCAAATATATATAAAAAACAACAACTTCTGGAGCATTTTAAGGGAGAGATCAACAGCAATATAATCATAGTAGGATACTTTAATACCCCACTAATATCATTAGATAGATTTAGACAAAAAAAATCAACAAGGCAAGAGCAATCCTAAATGACACACTAGGACAGATGGAATTAATTAACATTTTCAGAACATTTCACCCCAAAGCCACAGAATATACATTCTTCTCAAGTACACATGGGACATTTTCAAAGATAAGGCCACATATTAGGGCACAATCTAAGTCTCTACAAGTTCAAGAAGATTGAAATCGTATCAAGCATCTTTTCAAATCACAATGGCATGAAATTAGAAATCAACTACAATAAAAATACTCAAAAACATATAAACACATGGAAACTATATAAGATGTTATTAAAAATGAATGGGTTACCAAAGAGATCAAAGGAAAAATAAAAAAAAAACACATCTTAGAAACAAATGAAAATGAACACACAACAAACCAAAATCTATGGGACACAATGAAAGCAGTTCTGAGAGGGAAGCTCATAGCACTACAGGACTACCGCAAAAACAAAACAAACAAAAAAACCACACACACACACACACACACACACACACACACACACACACACAAACAAGAAAAACTGGTAATAAGTTATCAAACACTACAATGTATAGAATTAGAAAGAGAACAAGAAAAGCCCAGAGTAAGTAAAGGAAGGAAATAATACAGACCAGAGCACAAATAAATGGCATAAAGACTAAAAACAATATAAAATTTAAGAAAACCAAGAGCTAGCCAGACTCATCAAGAAACAAAGAGAGAGGACCCAAATAAACAAAATCAGAAAGGAAAGAGGTGAAGTAACAACTGACCCCACAGAAGTACAAAGTAAAAAAATACTACTAACAACTATATTCCAGCAAACGGGACAACCTGGATGAAATGGACATATTCCTAGAAAAATACAATCTCCAAAACTCAGGAAGAGTCAGAACACCTGAATAGGCTGATAACTACTGATGAAATTGAAGCAATAATAAAAACTTCCAGTTAACAAAAGCCCTGGTTCCAACAGCTTCAAAGGAAAGTTACACCAAATATTCCAAGAACTAACACCTATCCTCCTCAAACTATTCCAAAAAATTCAAGAGGAAGGAACACTTCCAAGCTCATTCTATAAAGCCAGCATGACCCTAATTCCAAAACCAATAAAAATGCGACAAAGAAAGAGCATTACAGGCCAGTATCTCTGATGAAAATAGATACTAAAATCCTTAACAAAATATTAGCAAATCAGATCCAGCAATACATTAGAAAGATCATACACCATGACCAAGTGGTATTTATTCCAGGGATGCAAGGCTGATATAATATTCACAAATCAATAAATGTGATACATCATTTAATAGATCGCAAGACAAAAATTACATGATCATATCAATTCATGCAGAAAAAACATTTGATAAAATACAACACCCTTTTTTGATTAAAACTCTCAGCAAAGTGGGAATAGAAGCATCATACCTCAACATAATAAAAGCCATATGTGACAAACCTATAGTCAAAATCATACTCAATGGGAAAAAAGCATTTCCTCTAAAACCAAGAACAAGACAAAGATGCCCACTTTCACCCCTCTTGTTCAACATAGTACTGGAAGTCCAAGCCATAGCAATCAGACAAGAAGGAAAAATAAAAGGCATCCAAATGGGAAAGACAGAAGTAAAACTGTCATTCACAGATGCCATGATATTGTATATAAAATACCCTAAAGATTCCATAAAAAAAACTACTGGATTTAATGAATGAATTTGGCAACATAGCAGATACAAAATTAACACCAGAAATCTCTGGCATTTTTATATATCAACAACAAACTCTCAGAAAGAGAAACTAAAAAAGCAATCCCACTTACAATTGCAAACAACAACAAAAAATAAGATACCTAGGAATAAACTTAACCAAGGAGGTAAAATACCTGAACTTGGAAAACTATGGGACATTGGAAAAAGAAATAGAGGAAGATACAAAGAAATGGCAGTGTATAACATGTTCATGAATTGGAATAATTAACATCATTAAAATGTTGATACTACCAAAAGCAATCTACAGATTCCATGCAACCCATATTAAATACCAATGGCAGCCCTAACCCATTTGGCTAAGTGGATAGAGCGTCAGCCTGTGGACTCAAGGGTCCCAAGTTCGATTCCGGTCAAGGGCATATACTTTGGTTGCGGGCACATCCCCAGTAGGGAGTGTGCAGGAGGCAGCTGATCGATGTTTCTCTCTCATCGGTGTTTCTAACTCTATCCTTCTCCCCTCCTCTCTGTAAAAAATCAATAAAATATATTTTTATAAAATACCAATGGCATACTTCACAGAGTTAGAACAAATACTCCAAAAATTTATATGGAATCATAAGAGACCCTGAATAGCTGCAGCAATCTTGAGAGAGAAGAACAAAGTACGGAGGAATCACAATACCGGATATCATACTATACTACAAAGCCATTATAACCAAAATAGCCTGGTACTGGCACAAATACAGGCATATAGATCAATGGAACAGAACAGATAACTGAGAAATTGATCTAAGCCATTATGCTCAATTAATATTTGACAAAGGAGGCAAGAGCATACAATGGAGTAAAGACAGTTTCCTCAATAAATGGGGCTGAGAAAATTGGACAGGTACATGCAGAAAAAAATGAAAGCAGACAATCAACTTATACCACACACAATAATAAACTCAAAATAGATAAAGACTTAAATATAAGTCATGAAATCATAAAAATCTTAGAAGAAACCATAGGCAGCAAAGTCTCAGACATCTCTTGTAGCAATATGTTTATGGATACCTCTCTAGGGTAAAGGAAACTAAGGAGAAAATAAACAGATGGGACTACATCAAAATAAAAAGCTTCTGCACAGCAAAAGATAACATCCACAAAACGAAAGGGAGCCCACCGAATGGGAGGACATATTTGCCAATGATACATCTGATAAGGGGTTAATTTCCAAAATATATAGGGAACTCACACTACTTTACAAAAGGAAGACAAACAATCCAATTTAAAAATGGGCAAAGGACCTAAATCGATACTTCTCCAAAGTGGATATACAAAAGGCCAAGAGACATGAAAAAATGCTCAAAGTCACTGATCATCAGAGAGATGCAAATTAAGACAATGAAATACCACCTCATACCTGTCAAAATGGCTATCATCAACAAATGACAAGTGTTGGCAAGGATGTGGAGAAAAGGGAACCCTAGTATACTGCTGGTGGGAATGCAGACTGGTACAGCTACTGTGGGAAACAGTATGGAGTTTCCTCAAAAATTAAAAATGGAATTCCCATAGGACCCAGTGATTTCACTTCTAGGAATATATCCTAAAAAACCGAAAACACCAATCTAAAAGAACATATGCATCTCTATGTTCTCAGCAGTGCAATTTACAATAGCCAAGATCTGGAAGCACCCCAAGTGCCCATCAGTAGATGAACAAATAAAAAAAGCTCTGGTACAGGAAGAAGGAAAATGGCAGCCGAATAGGCAGACATGTCATGCCCCTCGCCCAGGGGCAAGACTGGAAAAGCAACTAAATTGGAGGACATCCACCCAGAATGAACAAATTAGACACAGCTGAGGAGAAAGTTCACAACATGGAAGGGCAGAAGACGCCTGGAGGATGGTAGGAATGGGGATCTGGGCTGGAGAGGGACACACAACCACCAGGTCGAGAGGGTGAGGAGGAAGCTGCACTGCACCAACGCCGAGTCCCTTGGGGACAGGCATAACATCCGACTTTGGAAAGGAACAGCCACAAGCTGCTGGCAGCCAGGGAATCTAGGTCTAAGACCACAGCCGCAAAAGATTGCATCCAGAAAGGCGGCCTTAAAAGTGGCCTGAGCAGAGTGGTGCTGGGGAGAGAGAAACCAGTTTTGTGGTTGTTTTGTCTTTGCTTTTATTTGCTAAATCCAGTTCATAGGACCTTTCAACTGCAAACACTCACCTGAGGCTGGGGTGCAGGTAGAGACACAAATTTGTGGAGCTGGAGGAGAGGCTGTGGAGGGAAGCAGGTCAGGGAGACACTTGAGTGTTTAAAGTTGACAGCTGGCAGATAGGCAAAGTGGGCAGATTGCTCCTGCCTGCTTGCAGCCAAGGCCTGTGGAGACAGACACAAGCAGAGGAGCGTGAATTGCTTAGAGCTTCAACACTGCTACCATCAAAGACAGTGCCTGACAGTGGTCAACACCTAACTACCTAACAGGAAGCCCAGAATTGGCAGACAGACCAGAAGAGGAGCATCCTTAAGCAGCCCCCATGGGGCATTAAAACTCAGCTGAATTGAATACACTTCACTTTTTTATATTTTATTTTTAAAAAAATTTTTAGTATTATTTTTCTTTATTTTAATTTTTATTTTATCTTATTTTTCTTTTTTTTCACCTTTTTCTTCCTTGCTCTCTCCTTTTCATCCTATTTTTTCTTCTCCTGTCCCCACTTTAGTTTTTCTCTTTCCTTTCTTTTTACCCCTTGTTAAAAATTGATCTTATCTGCTTTGTTGATGTTATTATTGTAGTCTCTAGTAGGACAGTCATAATTTCCTCTTCCCTGCTCCTACTCCATGCCCCTTTCTCTTTTCTCTTTCTTCATTAGTCATTTATTTTTCTTTCCCTCTCCTCTCTTACTCTTTTATTCTCCTAATATGTTAGTTTCACTTCCTAAATTTAAGCCTATCTGCTCTCTCCTCTCTTCTTTTTAAAAATAAATAATTTTTAAAAATTTTATTTTTCTTTTTGTCCCCTTCTCACTCATTCTCTTTCTACCTCCTCTATACTAAACCGTGGTCCTTCCCTTATTCATCCAATTCCTTAACCCTATTTTCTGTATTTAAGCTCTTCCTCACAGATTCTGCCCCCTCTTTTTCTGGTTGTGTTTTGTTTGCAATTTTTGTTTATTTGTTTGTTTTGTGGTGTTTTCTCCCCATATATTTTTTCTTTTTTTCTCTTTACTTTTCTTGATATCTTTTTTTGCTCTCTTTTCTCTCCTAATTCTCTTTTCTCTGGTGGTCACTTTTATTGGGGTTATAGGTGTCTTGTGTACATTCGTGCTCTGTTCCTTTTGTATCTGTCTTGTCATGTTGTATTTTGTACTGTTCGGTCAGCACCTTCACAATGGTTGGTACAGCGTGGGAGATAGCAAGCCACATAACCAGACACCCTGAGAGGAGATTCTATCCATGAACAGGACAATGCCATTCAAGACCCAAATACATCAAGTGAACCCAAATATCTCAAGTAGGGGGCATCCCTAGAATACCCATCTCAGAAGACCTGAGAGACTGCACCACTGGGTCCCACAAAACATCTACTACTGAAGACAAATTCAAAAAATCTGGGTGGCATAGCAGTTTGATCTAATATATATAAACAATCACAAAGGAACCGCAAAAATGGGGAGACAAAGAAACAACCCCCATATAAAAGAAAAGAATCACCAGAAAAGGAAATAAATGAAATAGAGGCAAGCAATTTGTCAGAGAAAGAATCCATATTAATGGTTATAAGGATGCTCAAAAGTCTGGATGAGAAATTCACCAACATTTGTAAAAATCAAGCAGAAATCAAGAATGACATAGCTGCCATAAAAAACACAGTGGAAGGTTTCAACAGTAGACTAAAAGCTGGGGACCAAATCAGTGACTTAGAAGACAAGGTAACAACAACAAAATACCCAAGCAGAGCAGCAACTGGAAAAAAACACACAACAACATAAAAAGCAAGAGGAAAGTCTAAGGGAGTTTTGGGACAATACAAAATGAAACAACATCCGCATAATAGGGGTGACAAAAAGAGAGGAAGCTGAGCAAGGAATAGAAAACCTGTTTGAAGAAATAATGACAGTAAAATTCCCTGACTGGGGAAAAAAGTCATACAAGTCCAAGAAGCACATAGGGTCCCAAACAAGATGAACCCAAAAAGACCAACACCAAGGCACATCATAAATTGCAAACATCAATGACAAAGTAAGAATCTTAAAGGCTGCCAGAGAGAGACAGAAAGTTATGTACAAGGGAACTCACATTAGACTATCAACTGATTCCTCAACAGAAACACATCAGGCCAGAAGGGAATGGAATACAGTATAAAAAGTGATGAAAAGCAAGGGACTGAATCCAGGAATACTCTATCTAGCAAGGCTATCATTCAAAATTGAAGGTGAAATCAGGAGCTTCCCAGACCAAAAAAAAAAAAAGGCTAAGGGAGTTTATTACCACCAAACCAGCAACGCAAAAATTGCTAAAGGGACTGCTTTAAAAAGAAGAAATAGAGAGGGAAGAGGGAACACACACATAAATAATAAAAATGGCAACAAACAAGTATCTCTCAATGACCTTAAATGTAAATGGATTAAATGCACCACTCAAAAGACATAGGGTAGCTGAATGGATAAGAAAACATGACCCATATATATGCTATCTACAAGAGACCCACCTCAGAACAAAGAACTCACACAGACTGAAAGTGAAGGAATGAAAAAAAGATTTTTCAGGCAAATGGAAATGAAAAGAAAGCTGGGGTAGCAATACTTATATTTGACAAAATTGACCTTGAAGTGAAGGCCATAACAAGAGCTAAGGAAGGCCACTTCATAATACTAAAGGGATTTATTCAACAAGAGGATATAACCTTGGTAAACATATATATGCACCCAATACAGGAACACCCAAATACATACAAAAAAAACTTCTGGAAGTTATCAAAGGAGAGATTGACAGCAATATAATCATAGCAGGGTACTTTAATACACCATTAATATCACTGGATAAATCCTCTAGACAAAAATTCAGCAAAGAAATAGCAATCCTAAACAACTCACTAGATCAGACAGATTTCATTGACATCTTCAGAACAGTTCACCCCAAAGCTATAGAATATATATTCTTCTCAAGTACACACGGGACATTTTCAAAGGTAGACTACATATTAGGGCACAGGCAAAGTCTCTACAAATTCAAGAAGACTGTAATTATATCAAGCATCTTCTCAGATCACAGTGGCATAAAATTAAAAATCAAATACAATAAAAACAATAAAAAAACACAAAGAGGCTAAATAGCATGCTATCAAACAATGAAGGGGTTGCCAAAGAGATCAAAGAAGAAATAAAAAACATTCTGGAAACAAATGAAAATGAAAACACAATGATCAAAAATCTATGGGACACAATCAAAGCAGTCTTGAGAGGGAAGTTCATAGCAATTACAGGCCTACTTCAAGAAATAAGTAAAACTGGCAATAAGTTATCTAATCCTACAACTTAAAGAACTAGAAAGAGGGCAACAAGGAAAGCCCAGAGTAAGTAGAAGGAAGGAAATAATAAAGATTAGAGTGGAAATAAATGACATAGAAACAAAAAAAATCAATAGAACCAAGAGCTGGTTCTTTGAAAGGATAAAGAAGATTGATGGACCTCTAGCCAAGCTCACCAAGAAACAAAGAGAGAGGACCCAATAAACAAAATCAGTAATGAAAAAGATAAAGTAACAACCACCCCCACAGAAATACAAAGGATTGTAAAAAAATACTATGAACAACTCTACTCCAACAAACTGGACAACCTAGACGAAATGGACATATTCCTAGAAAAAATACAATCTTCCACAACTCAATCAGGATGAATCAGAAAACCTAAATAGGCCAATAACTACTGATGAAAAAACTTCCAACAAACAAAAGCCCTGGTCTGGACGGCTTTACGGGGGAGTTTTACCAAACATTCAAAGAAGAACTAACACCAATTCTCCTCAGACTATTCAAAAAAATTCAGGAGGAAGGCACACTTCAAAGCTCTTTCTATGAAGCCAGCATTACCTTGATCCCCAAACCAGATAAAGATACTACAAAGAAAGAATTACAGGCCAATATCCCTAATGAATATAAATGCTAAAATCTTCAACAAAATATTAGCAAATTGCACCCAGCAATACATTAAAAAGATTAAGTGGGATTTTTTCCAGGGATGTAAGACTGGTACAATATCTGCAAATCAGTAAATGCAATACACACCACATAAACAAGTTGAAAGACAAAAAAACATATGATCATAACGATTGATGCAGAAAAAGCATTTGACAAAACCCAACACCCTTTTTTGATAAAAACTCTCAGCAAAGTTGGAATAAAGGTATAATACCTCAACATAATAACAAACCTATGAAAAACCTATAGCCAACATCATACTCAATGGGCAAATACCAAAATCATTTCCCCTAAGAACAGGAACAAGACAGGGATGCTCACTTTCACCACTCCCGTTCGACATAGCATTGGAAGTGCTAGCCATAGCAATCAGTCAAGAAGAAGAAATAAAAGATACCCAAAATGGAAAAGAAGAAGTAAAACTATCATTATTCACAGATGACGTGATATTGTACATAGAAAACCCTAAAGACTCCATCAAAAAACTACTAGATTTAATAAAAGAATTCAGCAACATAGCAGGATACAAAGCTAACACCCAGAAATCTATGGCCTTTTTATATACCAACAACGAATTCACAGAAAGAGAAACTAAAAAAAAAAAAAAAGTCCATTTAACCATTGCAACAACAAAAAAAATTGAGATACTTAGGAATAAATTTAACTATGGAGGTAAAAGACATGTACTCAGAAAACTACAGGATGTTGAAAAAAAGACAGAAGAAGATATAAACAAGTGGAAGAATACACCAAGTTCATGAATTGGTATAATCAACATCATTAAAATGTCCATACTACCCAAAGTAACCTATAATTTAATGCAATCTTCATTAAAATACAAACGGCATATTTCAAAGACCTAGAAAAAACTCTCCAAAAATTTATATGGAATTTAAAAAGACCCTGAATAGCCACAACAATCCTGAGAAAGAACTAAGTTGGAGGGATCACAGTACCAGATATCAAGCTATATTACAAAGCCACTGTTTCAAAACCGCCTGGTACTGGCACAAGAACAGACATACAGACCAATGGAACAGAACAGAGAACCCAGAACCCAAGCCATTTTGCTCAATTAATATTTGACAAAGGAGGCAAGAGCATACAGTGGAGTAAAGACAGTCTCTTTAATAAATGGTGTTGGGAAAATTGGACAGATACATGCAAAAAAATGAAATTAGACCACCAACTTACACCATACACAAAAATAAACTTGAAATGGATAAAAGACTTAAATATAAGACGGGAAACCATAAAAGCCTTAGAAGAATCCATAGGCAGTAAACTATTAGACATATCTCGTAGCAATATCTTTACCGATACATCTCCTAGGACAGTGGTCGGCAAACTGCGGCTCGTGAGCCACATACGGCTCTTTGGCCCCTTGAGTGTGGCTCTTCCACAAAATACCTCATGCGGGCACGCACGTACAGTGCGATTGAAACTTCATAGCCCGTGCGCAGAAGTTGGTATTTTGTGGAAAAGCCACGCTCAAGGGGCCAAAAAGCCACATGTGGCTCGCAAGCTGCAGTTTGCCGACCACTGTCCTAGGACAATAAAAACTAAGGAAAAAATAAACAAATGGGACTACATCAAATAAAAAGCTTCTGCACAGCAAAAGAAACTATCAACAAAACAACAAGAGAGCCCACTGCATGGAAGAACATATTTGCCAATGTTACATCTGATAAGGGTTTAATCTCCAAAATTTATAGGGAACGAATACAACTTAACAAAAGGATGACAAACAATCCAATTTAAAAGATGGCAATCAAGAGAGGACATACAGAAGGCCCAGAGCCTATGAAAACATGCTCCAAGTCTCTAATCATCTGAGAGATGCAAATCAAAATGACAATGAGGTACCATCTCACACCTTTCAGAATGGCCACCATCAACAAATCAACAAATGACAAGTGCTACCGACAAGTGCTACCGAGGATGTGAAGATAAAGGAACCTTCATACACTGCTGGTGGGAATGCAGATTGGTGCAGCCATTATGGAAAACAGTATGGAGTTTCCTCAAAAAATTAAATATGGAACTCCCATTTGACCCAGTAATCCCACTTCTAGGACTATATCCCAAGAAATCAGAAACACCAATCAGAAAGAATATATGCACCCCTATTGTTCACAGCAGCACAATTTACAATAGCTAAGACTTGGAAACAGCCTAAGAGCCCACCAGCAGCTGAGCGGATTAAAAAACTGTGGTATATTTACACAATGGATTACTCCACTGGTATAAAAAAATAAAGAACTCTTATCATCTGCAGAAGCATGGATGGACCTAGGGGGCATTATGCTAAGCGAAATAAGCCAGTTGGAGAAAGATAAATACCACATGATCTACTCATTTGTGGAGTATAATGATCAAAATAAAGTAATGAACAAAAATAGATCCAGAAACATAGAAGCATGGAACAGACTGACAGACCTCAGAGGGAAGGCAAGGGAGGGTGGGGGGCAGGGGTAAGAGATCAACCAAAGGACTTGTATGCATGCATATAAGCAAAACCAATAGACACAGACAGTAGGGGGCGAGGACATGTGCTGGGGGTGGGAGAAGCTGGGGAGAGGTCAATGGGGGGAAAAGGAGACATATGTAACACTTTCAACAATAAAGAATTTAAATTAAAACACAAGGGGGAAAAAAGGCTGTGGCACATTTACACAATGGCATACTATGCAGCATAGACAAGAAGGATCTCTTACCTTTTGGGACAGCATGAATGGACCTGGAGACTATTATGCTAAGCAAAATAAGTCAGAGAAATACTAGTATCATATGATCTCACTAATATGTGGAATCTAATGAACAAAATATACTGACAAACAAAATAGAACCAGAAGAATAAATACATGGAACATACTGACAAATGTCAGAGAGTGGGGGTGCGGGGGAAGCTGTGGTGGAGGCTGAAAGAACAGTGAAGATATTAGCCAAAGAACAAATGCATAGCCCACAGACACAGGGAACAGTGTGATGTAGGCCATGGGAGGGAGGGCCTGGGGCTGTGTGGAAGTTGGCAAAGGGAGGAAAAATGGGGGATATCTGTAATAGTATCAACAATAAAAAAAATTATAATAAACTAGAGGCCCGATGCACGAAATTCATGCAAGAGTAGGCTTTCCTTCCCCCGGATGCCGGCACTGGCTTCCCTCTAGCACCTGGGACCTGGGCTTCCCCCTGGCCGCTGGCAGGCACCCAGGACCCGGGCTTCCCTTCCAGCCCCGGCTTCATCTGTAAGGTCGTCCGGAAAGACACTCAGAAGGACCTCCAGTCTAATTAGCGTAGTATGCTTTTATTATTATAGATATAAAAAAGAATTGGCAGGTATAACTCCATTGTAAAGGTTCCCCAAGAGGAGCAACTGTCTCAGGCTCACACTGAACTCCCCAGCCCAGGGTTCCTGTGAAAGGGAAAGGAAGTCCCCATAACTTTTGGCTATGAACCCAATAAAGATTGTGGCTGAGTGAGACAAAGGACTGTTAGAGTCCCTGGCGTTCCTCTTAAAGGGCCCATGCACAGACTTCCTTGCTAATGCACTCACACACTTTGCACTCCAGCACTAAGGCAACAGCTTGAAAAGTGTCAGAACCATCTGGAAAAAACTGAATTGTTGGGCTTTACGACGAGGGCTGGAGGGGCTGCTCTTTCTGAGACAAAAATGCTAACAGGCAATGTTATTCCTTTGTTGAGCCTGCCCCCCTCCAGCCTGCAGGTGCAGGTGAGCACAAAGTCTGGGTCTCCATCAACCTGGCTAACACCATTCACCCTGCCCGTATGGTTCCCTAAAACCCTGTCCTACCAAATTAGGGGCCCACCCAAATTACTTCCAGTGGTTTAGTGATACAAATGGCTTTTCTTGGTTTACACTGTGGACTCTCCTAAATTCCCTCAAAGGTTCCAAACCCCAAACAAGTAGCATCTGTCCTCGGCATGCTCCATACACATGCTAACAGTCACAGTACTAGCAGCCAGCCTTAGTTCTCAGCTTAGCATCTCCCAGGTGCCTCCAAGCCCAGCACAAGGGGCAATCATCTACAGATCATTTTGTAGCTATCAGGTAGCCCCAAGCAGCAGATGAACTTGGCCTGCACCACAGCCCCTCTCAGATGTCCCCAGACCTGCCAGCGGCAGCGGCTTTAGACCACACCAGAGCACCACCTTAACACTTCCCCAAATGACATACCCAGACTCAGTAGGCACCAGAGCCTCACTAAACCAAATCCTGCTTTGTGGGGTCAGCCCCTGCATGACAGCTTGTCTGCTATAGTCACAGCCAAACCTCACAGCTAATCAATCCCTTCCACTGACATGTCAACAACAATCAAGGCTCACCTATAATAGGAGAGCACACACAATCCACAGAAGGGACATGCCTAGAGCACCTGAAAGAGGTAACCTGAGAGACTCTACCACTGGGCCCCACAGGACACTTGCTACATAAGACCAATCTACCAAGACCAGGAGATGGAACAGATCTACTGAATACATAGAAGCACATACAGAGAGGCAGCCAAAATGAGGATACAAAGAAACATGCCGCCCCCTAAAAAACACACACACAACAACAACAGGAAAAAACTCTAGAGAAAAAACTCAACAAAACAGAGGCAAGCAATCTACCAGATGAAGAATTCAAAACACTGTTTATTAGGATGCTCAGTGAACTCAGGGAAGAATAGATAAACTCAGACCATTAACAAAGAGAAAGGGAACATAAAAATGGAGATAGAAAAAAGAATCAGTCAGAAATGAAGAATATATTAGAGTGAATCAACAGTAGATTAGAAGTAGCAGAGGATCAAATCAGCAATTTGGAAGACAAGGTAGCTAAAAACACCCAATTAGAACAATAAGAAAAATAAGTTTAAAAAAATGAGGATAGTTTAAGGGACCTCTGGAACAACATCAAGTGTAACAATGTTCACATCACAGTGGTACCAGAAGAAGAGTGCAAAGGATTAAAAACCTATTTGCAGAAATAAGGATGGGAAACTTTCCTAACCTGGTAAAGGAATTAGACATACAAGTCCATGAAGCACAGAGGGTCCCAAACAAGAAGAACACAAAGAGGTCCATACCAAGACACATCAGAAGTAAAATTATAAAAGTTAAAGACAAAGAATCTGAAAATCAGCAAGAGAAAAGCAGTAGTTACCTACAACAGAGCTCCTGTAATAATTTGATTTCTCAAGAGAAACTTTGTAGGTCAGAGGGATTAAAATTCAAAGTGATAAAAAGCAAGGACCTACAATCAAGATTACTGTACTCAGAAAGACTATCACTTAGAATAGAAGGAGAGATATGGAGCTTTTCAGAAAAGAAAAAGCTGAAGGAGTTCATCCCCACCAAATGACAGTTCATGCAAATGGCAATTAAAAAAAGCTGGGTTAGCAATACATATATCAGAAAAAATAGACTTTAAATCAAAGGCTATAATAAGAGACAAAGAAGTATTCAGCAATTCCACTTCTAGGTATTTATCCAAAGTAACACAAAACACTAAATCAAAATGACATATGCATCCCAAATTCTTTGCAGCATTATTTACAATAGCCAAGATATGGAAGAAACCTAAGTGTCCATCAGATAGACAAATGGATAAAGAAGGTTTGATACTATATACAATCAAATATTACTTAACCAAAAGAAAGAATGAAATCTTGCCACTTCCAACAAGAATGGAAATTATGCTAAGTGAAATAAATCAGAGAAAGACAAGTATGATTTCACTTACATGTGGAATCTAAAGAACAAAACAAATGAACAAACAAAACAGAAACAAACTCAAAGGTACAGAGTACATTTTGATGGTTGCCAGATAGGAGGGAGGTTGGATGGATGGGTGAAAAGGGGGAAGGGATTAATATTTACAAATTGCCAGTTATAAAAACAGTCACAGGGATGTACAGGGTAAAGTACAGCACCTATATATATAAAAGCCTAAGCAACCAGATGACTGGACAACCGGTCGACCCTTTGACCAGTCACTATGATGCACACTGACAACCAGGGGGCAGACGCTCAATACAGGAGCTGCCCCCTGGTGGTCAGTGCGCTCCCACAGCGGGAGTGCTGCTCAGCTGACAGATGGCCACCAGACGCGGGGCTCATGGCTGGCAAGCGCAACTGCCATGAGCCTCTCCCACAGACACTCCCCAAGCGGGCCAGGATGAGCAGGAGCAGCACGATGCTCAGTCCAGGCTTGGGCTCCTCCCCGGCTGCGGCTGCCTGCCACTTCGCACACTACTCCATGCTGTGCGGGATTGACCGGACAGCCGGCTGGAGTCCCACGAGCTGGTGGGTAAGGCCGGGCTGTGGCGGCGCGGAGATCCACTAATCTCCAGGCCGAGGTCAAAGGACAGGCCTCTAGTAAGTCAATAATATTGTAAAAATACCTATGGTGTCAAATGGGTACTAGACTTTCTGGGGTGATCACTTTGTAAGATACATAAATGTCTAATCACTATGTTGTGCACCTAAAATGAATACAATATTGTATGGAAACTGTAATAAAAATCTTTAAGGTTTTTTTGTTTGTTTGTTTTAAAGAGCAGAGGATTCCTTCTGTCCAAGGAGAGATGGGGAAGGAAATACACTCCAAAAAAATATTGGGCCCTGAAAAACCAGTTCTGTCCAACCCCATTCATTCTACCTGGTGGGAGATTTTCGGTGCTGATTCAAGATAATGAGATACTCCTGCTCCTCCCCTCTAAAACTCAGCAGCCATACCTTCCCATTTCAGAACCAAACCAAGGAAATTCAACAAACAAACCCAAGAACATCTACCTTATATACACATTATACTGCATTTTTATTTAAAATACAAAATGTTTTAAAATACTTAGGTGTACCAGTTAATAATGCGGATTTTTTTCACTAGCTGGAGTTAAATATAAAGACTTAAATGTAAGACAGGAAACCACAAAACTCCTACAAGACTTCTTAGGCAGCAATATAGCAGGCATATGTCATAGCGATATCTTTATAGACACAGCTCTTAGGGCAATGGAGACTAAGGAGAAAATAAACAAATGGGACTACATCAAAATAAAAAGCTTCTGCACAAAGAAACCATCAACAAAACACAAGAAAGCCCACTGCGTGGAAGAACATATTTGCCAATGATATTTCCGATAAGGGGTTAATCTGCAAAATTTACAGAGAACTCATACAACTTAACAAAAGGAAGATAAAGGATCCAATCAAAAAATGGGCAAAGGATCTAAATAGACACTTTTAGAACCGAAACCGGTTTGGCTCAGTGGATAGAGCGTCGGCCTGCGGACTGAAAGGTCCCAGGTTCGATTCCGGTCAAGGGCATCAATGAGATGCCATCTCACACCTGTCAGAATGGCTATCATCAACAAATCAACAAACGACAAGTGCTGGAGAGGATGTGGATCTATCTCTCTCCCTTCCTCTCTGTAAGAATGCAGACTGGTGCAGCCACTGTAAAAGTCAGTATGGAGTTTCCTCAAAAAGTTATAAATGGAACTCCCATTTGACCCAGTAATCCCACTTCTAGGACTATATCCCAAGAAACCAGAAACACCAATCAGAAAGGATATATGTACCCCTATGTTCAGAGCAGCACAATTTACAATAGCTAAGTTTTGGAACAGCCTAAGTGCCCATCAGCAGATGAGTGGATTAAAAAACTTGTACATCTACACAATGGAATACTATGCCGCTATGAAAAAGAAGGAACTTTTACCATTTGCAACAGCATGGATGGAACTGGAGAGCATTATGCTAAGAGAAATAAGCCAGTCGAAGAAAGATAAATATCACATGATCTCACTCATATGTGGGATATAATGATCAACATAATTTGATGAGCAAGAATAGATCCAGAGACAAATGGTAGGGGAGAGGGGGTTAGAGAGCAACCAAAGGACTTGTATGCATGCATATTAGCATAATCAATGAACACAGACACTGGGGCGGTAGGGGCTTGCCCGGGGTGGGAATGGCTTCGGGGGGGGGGGTGTGGGGGAGGGGGGAGTGTCAATTGGGGAAAAACGAGACATATGTAAAACTTTAGGCAATGAGAGAGAGAGAGAGAGAGAGAGAGAGAGAGAGAGAGAGAGAATTTAAAGAAAAACCTAAGTATAATAAAAGAAATAGAAAATGTAAAAAGAACCAAATAAAACTTCTATATATAACCCCCCCCCAAAATAAAATAATATAAAATGTTTTAAAATACTAGTATACTAGTAAAAGTAAGCACAGCTCCATTCCACCAACAACACACAATATGATCAGTGCAACACACTGTCATTTTATTGGGGATAGGTTATGAAGGGGGCATTGAGAGTCACTAGGAATCTGCTTGTATTAAGAGAAGCAGTTATTGGGGCATTCAAGCAAGTGGGCTGGCACATTCTGTTGGCAGGAGGATTCACCATGAGAGAGAAAAGGCCAGAAGGAGACTAACCATAAGGAAGGAAGGCCCAGAAATCCTCCGGTGAAACTAAGGGAGCCAGGAGGCAGCTGTGGGGTCAGCTGGTGGCTACATTGATCATGTGGTTCCCTCTGGTGAGTGTACAGGTAAACATGGAATAGAGAAAAGAGGGTCACGCCATCCTCTCAGTAAAACGTGAGGCGGAGCCCTAACGTTTGGCTCAGTGGATAGAGCGTCGGCCTGGGGACTGAAGGGTCTCAGGTTCGATTCCGGTCAAGGGCATGTGCCTTGGTTGGGGGCACATCCCTAGTGGGGAGTGTGCAGGAGGCAGCTGATCAATGTTTCTCTCTCATCGATGTTTCTAACTCTCTATCCCTCTCCCTTCCTCTCTATAAAAAAATCAATAAAATATATTAAAAACAAACAAAAATTCGAGGCAGAGATGAGCTTCATGTCAGTGCCAGAAGCATCCCGAGCCTTCAGAAAACAAAGGAGAGCCTGTCTAACGGTTTGGGAATGTCAGAGAATATCTCATCAGAGTAACACACCCCAGTCTCTGCAGTCTTAACCCCCAGTCCTTCACAGGCCCAATGCCTCCCCAACTCCATCCCTGCCACTTCA
>NW_005871408.1:988479-993904 GCF_000147115.1 Myotis lucifugus | reverse complement strand
ACGCCCCGAGTTGGACTCACAGGCATCACTGGGCCGTGTAGGCCCCCATCACTGACCCCCAACGGCCAGTGGCTGTCAATTCCCGGTGAAAACACACAGAAATATGTGAGGGTGTGGGGGCTGAGCACAGACCCGGGGCACAGAGCCCACAGGGGGAACCACAGAGAAGAGGGGGCGCCTGAGGGGAGAGGGGGCCGCGCGCCCCTTACCTCCCTGTTTGCCTAACGGACTCCGGAGGCCGCCATGCCAGGCCCCGCGTGCAGCCTGGGCGGCCGTTGGGGACCCGCCCTGCCGTTAGCGCATGCGCGCGCCTGTGGGCGCCAACCGCCCCAACGGACGCTGGGAGCAGGTGCAGGACAGAGTCCCGCCCCCAGTGGGCGTGCTCGTGCGCCCTGGCGCGAGGCACCCTGGGAAGGGCCCAGGCTGTCCCTGCAGGAGAGGAAGGAGTGGAGGGAGGGGCCCTGTGAGGCCTCCTGCAGGTCCTCCTCCCAGGAACCTCCCAGCGCGTGTGCAGGGAGCACTTGTGACTTTAAAGTTGCAAACGTGCAGTCCATGCACTTGGCTGCCCCCTCGGGACAGAGTTTGGGAGAGGCCGGCCTGAAGCACTGTCCTCGGAGGGGCCAGTGCCTTCATGCCCTTGGACTGCAGGTCCGTGGTTTCCAGAGAGAGTAGGTCCGTCCTCCCAGAAGTCCGGGCGTGCATTGCACAATTCCGGCCAAGAACTTTAGACGTGGACACACTCTAAGAGACGCCTGCCCTGACCCCGTTCCTCCTGTATTAATTCAGTACGTGGAGGTTTTCAATAAATGTTGCTTCACAGATGTTTCCTTTGCAAGACTGTTGTTTTAACATGGATCAAGACATGACTGTCTGGGCCAGTTTCCGTTGACATGGCAGGTAGCATGGGAACAAAGTCACCCTGCCCGCCCTCCTATTTTGTATTATATTGCAGAATTTCAGTTGGCAATAGAACATATATATAGTAGCAGAATCAATTTACTGACTTGAGTTTCTCATATTTTCCAAAGAAAATGAAATTATAGCATCATCTTTCCGGTCATTTGTAAGAGGGGAAGGAGGCAGGAGGAAGACTCCTCACTACATTTTCCATTTTGCACAATTTGTGAACTATGCAAAGGCATTACTTGTTTAAAACATTAAAATCACTCAAAAGGTAAACAGTTAGACAGTGAACAACATAAAACTCTGAGAAACAAAACGCAGTGATTTCTGGTCTTGCCCTGTAGGCTGTAGGGCCTTGCCCTGATGGACGGGAGCAAAGGGGATGGTTTGTAAGGCTGGGCCGACAGCATCTGCAGGGCTCCCAGCACTGGGCGGCACTTGGGGCCACAGGACTGCTTCCTAAGGAATGATGTGCACACAGCCACCGAGCATGCTGCCTCTGCTGGGTCAGTCCTAATTTCAAACACTGGGTTCCGTGTGGCCATAAGTTCCCATTATTTCTTCAGGCTGCATGTTCTGAATTTTGTTCAGAAAGTGTAGCCTGTGTTGAAGTCAACCAAGACCAGATAGGAAGCAGGTTGAGGGACCCAGAACTAGGGTGATGGATCAAGAACTGAAATAAAGGGCACATCAGGTGACTTTGGGTGCCTAGAACTTACCTTAGAGAGGGTCATTACTGCTAGTGTGTCTTTAAATTTGTGATTTTAAATTTGAAAGGAACTGCTGGTTCTCGCCTACCTATCAGAGCCCTCCATGGAATGCCCCCCCACCCCCACCCCATCCCATTGGTCCTCGGCCCCTCCCCCGCTGCAGAATGTCTGGAGCCCTACATTCTACAGTTTAAATCCAAACCTTCCCTCCACTGGATGCTGAGCAGCTGTTGGAGCAGGTCACTCTCTGGATTCTCGACTTGACTTTTCTCATTGTGGAGGCTACTAGGCAGCAGTGGTCGGTGAATGAGCCTGCGGGGATGGCTTCAGAAGGAGGTAAGACTATAGATTGGAGGGGGGATGTTTTAAACACTGAGATGTCCCTCAAAACTTGGGGTTAAACTGTGACACTGGGGAAACACGGTCTGACTGAAGTAGGGGAGGGAGAGAGCACTGGACCTCCAAGCACCTGTCACCCGGGGAGGCTGGGAGCCCATGGGAACCTGCGAGGGCACTGGCAGGAGGGCTCCTAGAGGTGGGTCAGGGTGGCTCAGGGAAATGCCTGGGTGTGGAGAAAGGGTGGCAGCAGGCACGTGGGTTCTTCCCAGAGGGGAGACAAGCCACTCCCACGTGTGTGGGGGGAGTAGTGGGCGATGTGGGGGTGGCACAGGGTGGTCACGGGAAAGCCTAGTCCTGTGTGCTGTCTTGGGGCACCTGGAGCTTGCCCCGCAGTATCTTTCTAAGGGACTTGACCTGAGTTCACTAGAGCTAATGGGGGCCATGGGAGGGTTTAGCCAGAAAGCTGTCCAGTGGGGCTGTCTGTGGCCAAGTCCACAATGAAATGTCCTCCCCGAGGGCTGGGCTGGAAGGTCCTCCAACTGCTGCAGCCCAGAGCTTCTCCCCTGCTTCTGGCCCAGAGCTCACTCCTCCTCAGCCCAGGGAGCTGCTTGTTGGCTTGGATTCCACAGGGGCAGGGCGGCCAGGTAACTTCCACCAAGAGAGGGCCTGCCTCCCTGAGCTGTCCCGAATCGTTCCCCCTGTGGCCACCCAGGACTTCAGACCGACTTCCTCTTGTCCTGTATCTCATGGCGCACACTCTGCCCTGCCCTTTACCTTTGAGATGAGGGGTTTGCTCATAGTCCACGTCCTTGCTTCAGGGACAGAAAATAGACGTGGAGCCTGGGTGGTGTTCCGTGGAACGTCTGTGAAGGCGGATTCCTTTTTAAAGGGGGAAGGGGAGTGCACAGGGGCAGGAAGACCATGGTCTGTGTCAGTAGTAAACATCCGAGGCCGCCTGTCCTGAGGAATTAGGGGCAGGCGGTGTGCAGCGTGCTCTCCTGGACTAGGTCTGCTCGACTTCCTCTGAGTGGAGATGTGTTCAGACAACTGTGTCCCACTGTCACCGGCTCACACCTGCTTCCTACTGGCCTTCACTTTCCACTGTTGGGAGCTGGAAGGTGAAGGACCTCACACAGTCTGCAGTCCCACCACCCATCTAACAGGACAGCAGCTATGGAAGTTTCTGGAAACCCCTACCGACAGCCCCACTTTGCCGAATTCCATGGCCCTTCTCTAACCCACTGCAGCCATTGCTGGCTGTGAAATGACAAGCTCCTGAGGGGCCATTAGTCTGAGCGCTGGGGCCGAGTGGCAGGACCTGGCCTGTGTTGAGTGTTCATTGTTGGTTCTGACACACATGTGCCTGCTGGTCAGTGCGTTCAAGGGTCAGGTCAGGCTCCTGTGCCTTCTTGTGGAGAGACATTACTCAAGTGTTTCTGTGTTGTTGCGCAAGCCCCGGACAGAAAGGGGGTGATTTATTGAGAAAAGGGAAGACTGAGGAACAGATGAGGCCCTGATATTTTAGACACGGCCTGTTCTCAGAGGCCCTTTGGGTGCCCAGAACTTACTTTAGAGAAGGTCACTACCAGAGTGGGTCTGCCTGGGGTCGTTGCCCCCAGAGCAGACTGCTGCCCAGGGCCATGCCCTGAGGCTGGCAGGGTCCGTGCCAGGGAATCCTTAGGGCAGCTCTCAGGGTCAGCACTGGCTGGGGCCGTTTCTTCTCGCAGACAGTGGTCAGGGAGCCTTGGCGATGGGGTGCAAGCTCTCCAGTGGAGTAATTCCCAACTGGAGGTCAGAGCGTGACAATGACCTGAGGACATCTGCCACCTCCGCAGTTTGTCCATCCCAATGGCTCTCCCCTGGGAGACTCACTGCTCTGACTCCCCAGTGGCTACAGGGGCCCAGAGCGCCTCAGTGCTGTTTGCTGGTTCTCCTCCTCCCCTCACCCTTTCCTTTGTCTCAACAGCATCTGCAGTGCTGGTAGCGGATGTGACCCTGAAGCCCGGTGCCTCCATGACTCCTTTCACGGCACAGCCCTTTCCCCTGCCCACTACTGGCCCCGCACACCGGCCACCTTGGGAGCAGCACCTGCTGCCCCTCAGGACCCCGTCATTCCCTCCTGGCCGCCCCCTGGTGCTGCCCGCTTTGCCCAGGACACCTCTGGTGGCAGGAGATGCTGGTCAAGGCCCCGTTGGGCCTGGGGCTTGTAACATCATGGACCAGGTCAGGTCAGAAGGGGGACGACCACAGCCCTCCCAGACTCAGACCATTGTCCTGACTCAGGCCCCCCTCAATGGGAGTGCTCCAGGGGCCATCTGTGGGGGTGCTGTGTGTCCTGCACCCCTCTTCTTGGAAGCCACTGCGGTGGAGACCATTATGCCCGCCTCGGCTTTTGGGGGCACCCAGGCCGGCGATGGAGGCTGGTGTCCCGGCCTTCCTCCTCAAGCTCCACCACCAGCTGCCCAGCTGGCCCCCATGGTCCCCCGAGTGGACCCTGGACCACGGCCACACGTGGCTTCCAGGGAGGGTGGCCTGGCCGCCTCCCAGTCCAAGGCCTCGCCGGATGACGCCTGTAACCCCAAGAGTGTGTATGAGGACTTCCGTCGTTGGCAGTGCTTCAAGGCCCTGGCCCGGGGGCACCTTCCCCAGAGTCCTGATGCGGGAGCTCTTTGCTGCTTCCTCATGTGAGTGCACTGGGCAGGGCAGGGGGCCCACCTGGAGCTTTCAGTCCTGCCGGGTGGGGGTGGGAACCTGGCACCACTGAGCTGGGGTGGGCAGGCGGGTGGAGGCCAGGCTGCAGCCATGACTGACCCTGAGGCATTACAGGCCAGCGCTCCGGTCCCTGTCCCTCCTGAGGCCCACCATGACGCTGGAGGAGGGAATAGGGCAGGCCATGCAGGAATGGCAGCGCAAGAGCAACTTTGATCGGAGGGTCTATTCTGAGATGGCAGAAAAGTGAGTCAGGGTCCTTGGTCCCCACAGCTGGGGGTGGGGGTGGGGAGCCTGCCTGTGGGGCAGAGTCCAGCTGTGAGGTCTCATCAGAGAGGAGGGTGGTGGGAGGTTGTCACTCAGCACGGGGTCCCCGCAGCCCAGAGGCCCTTCTCTTCTGGGGAAGCCTCTCCCTCAGCTTCAGAGCGTGGGTGCTTCTGTCCCACCTCCCGGGGAAGCTCCCCCCTCCTCTGACCCTGACCCGTCCTGGGCTGGACATGAAGGCTCAGGACAGGCTGGGGGAGGTGCCCGCCCCGTGGGCAGACTCCAGCCAGAGGGGCTGTGCAGGAATGTGCTCAGCCAGCCTCCTGCCTCCCCAGTGTCCGGGCCCTGACAGCCCCCAGGCCCTGGCTCTCCCATCCCCCCACCTGCTGCTGCCTTTCTGGGCTCCCGGGCCTCCTTCTCAGCACAGCTGTCCCCCCCTCACTCCCAGGTTCATGGAGTTTGAGGCAGAGGAGCAGATGCAGTTCAGAAGTTGCAGTTGA
>NW_005871408.1:982935-987238 GCF_000147115.1 Myotis lucifugus | reverse complement strand
TGGCAATCGGAGCTGGTTCAATCAATGTTACGTTATAACGCTTCAGCGTTCTTCCCTAATTAGTTCAAACAGCTTCTTTAGAGGGAGCCATATTTGCCCTGTCTTTGTATTTTCAACAAGCTGCGTGAATGTAAGGGTTTTCCACCGGACAAGGGGAACGGGGCCTCTTTTTACAAAAAGAAGAAAAACACCCGCCTGAGCAGGAGGCCGGTGGGTCTTGGCTTTCCCACTTGTGCTCCAGGCCCCGCTGACTCCCAGTTTGCTCCCTGCCAAGGGGCTCACAGCCGCTTCCTTCTGTCCCAGGTGGAGGAGGTCATTCACCCCCAATTCATGGAACAAATAATTTCCCCGGACGCACAACAGGATCCCTTGGCCCTAGCTGAGGAGTTGGAGCAGGAAGAAGGGCTCACTGCTGCCCAGGTGAGCCAGGGGAGGGTGGACATTAGGGAGATGGGAGGGGGTCCCCAAGTGAGCCATAGCACCCAGGGACAAAAGGGGAGTTAGAGGAGGGACAGGCCCTAGTGAGTCAGGGAGAGAGGGGTGAGATTGGGGTTGGGGGAACCTCAGGGAGCCAGGGGAGGGCGCACCCAGGTAAACCAAGGCAGGGAGCAGCCCAGAACCAGGACACACAAGCCAGTGTCCACGCCACCCCTGCCTGCAGGCACCGCGTGCCGAGGTACCAGCCCTGGGTGGGAGCAGGGCAGGACGACAAGAAGGAGAGGGCTATAGACAGGAGAGGGTGGGAGCCCAGAAGGGGAGGGGCCACAAAGCTGGGAATATGGCACAGGGGACAGAGGAGAGACACATGACTGTGGTGGATTCCAGTCACGGTGTCACCTCCCCCTCCTCCCCCCAGTGCCATTGTCCCGTCACCCACACTCCTCCTCCTCACACACGTGTGCAGCGCCAGTCACTGTCCCTTCTTCCTCCCAGCTGGTAGAGAAGCGAGTGCTGGCCTCCATGGCGGGGGGCGTGCAGGCACCCCCGAGTCACGGTGCTCCCCTATGGGACTCAAGTCCTTCTGAGTCTGCGACCAGCCAAGATGTCCAGAGGCGTGACCGTGGCCCCCAGCTGGGGGTCAGTGACAAAGCCTGCCCACCAGAGACTGACTTCAAGGACCAGCAAAGGCGCGGCCCAGCAGGCGCCCACCGGCCCAGGCCCCAGGCCTTTGCTGTCTCTGCGGGGCGTCAGGAGCACCCACCACTCCGGGCTCGATGCCCCCCCTCTGCTCCCCAGGGCCACGGGCCTGCTGACTGTGCACTGGACCCCAGGGAGGCCTGCGTCCCCAGAGAGGCCTCTCCTGTCAGGGAGACTCGCGGGCCAGCGGACAGGCCCCGTGTGGAGGACGAGGACCTCTGCAGCCTGGCCTTCCTCTGGGCCTCTCCCAGCCGCCTGCTGCCCTGCGCGCTCTCTCTGAGTCCTGTCCCCGCCTTGGGCCTGGCCCGCCCTGGAGGTCGGGGGCCCCGGGGCGCGGCCCAGACCCAGTCCCTTCAGAGACAGAGACGAGGCCGAGCTGCACCTGCAGCGTCCAAGTCTCAGAAGCGGGCTCTGGGGGGAGGCCCCGTCCACGCTGAGAAGACCCCCCGCCCAGGGGCCGACCTCGGGGTCTGTGGGCGGCCAGCACTGGCTCTGGGACTGGTGCCCTCCTCACAGCCTCGCAAGAGGAAGTGTGACCCGTCTGACCCAGGGAGTGGGAGGAAGCGGCACTGCAGCCAGGATGGAGCAGAGGGGTGTGCCCCCCACTGCCAGCGCCCCGAGGGGCCCAGACTGCATGGGGCCTGGCTGTCCCCCAGAGGAGCCAAGGGCTCCTTCTCATCGCAGGGCTGATCCTGCTGTTCCACTGACATGGGAGGATGGGAGGCAGGAGGGAGGGCGGGACCCTTAGGGCGTGGGTGGGTATGGAGGTGGGGGTAGGAGGGAGGGCAGGTCCCTTAGGGTGGGGGTGGGCCTGGGGTGGGGGTAGGAGGGAGGGCAGGACCATTAGGGTGGGGGTGGGCCTGGGTGGGGGTAGGAGGGAGGGCAGGACCCTTAGGGTGGGGGTGGGTCTGGGGTGGGGGTAGGAGTAGCACCTTTGGGGCATTGTGGGTCTGTTATGAATAAAGATAATTTTGTTTGAAAATGCTCTGGGGGCCGCTGTGTCTGTACTGGGGTCTGCGCTGCTCCTTGGAGAGGGGACCTGAGAGGAAGGGAGGATGCGGGAGGTCCTGGGCGCTCTGCATCCACAGGGGACCCTCAGTCCCTCCTCCTGATTGACAGGGACCTCTTCCTGCTCCTGGGAGCACACAGCTCTCTAATGCCCAGGGACCCCTCCCACCACTTCTGCTCCCAAGGCCAGATTGTGCCCTGACCCGAGAGGGAAAGGCTGGGCCTCAGGGGCAGGCTGTCCCCCATGGGCCTCCTGCAGGAGGAGCATCCTCTGTCTCAGCGGGTGATTGAAAGTGGAGGGGTGTGGGGGCGAGTCTGGAACAAGGGGGTGACAGGAGAGTAATGGCGACAAGCCTGTTAAAGGTGGGTACACGGGGAATGACAGTGGGTGGGAGGATACCAAGTCCCTTGGGGGATTTCTGTGTGGGACGATCCTGTCCAGCTGGGGGAGGAGGACCCCTCTGCTGTGGCTGGGGGACGGGGCTCAGGGACAACGGGGATTCAAGGACGCCCACGACTGCTGTCCCTTCCCTCCCAACCAGGGCTGGACTCTTGTGTGAGAGATGCTGACACAGATTTACATCCGCGTGGGAAACAGGTCCTACTCACAACCTGTGGGGCCCTTTCACAAGCTTGACCAGCAGGGGCGGCAGGGGCCTAGGTGCGTGTGGCCCCAGGGCTGGTGGCAGCTGAGATCCAGGCTGAGGGAGGGGCCCCGTCACCGGCTGTGGGCACTGCTACCGACCCCACAGACAAAGCAGGGACCTGGTCCGGATGTAAGAGTGAGATGAGCCAGCAGTGAGGGATGGAGCTGAGCCAGGAGGAGACCCCTGTCTGCAGAACTGCCTGTCCCAGCTCTGCTCCCACGTGGCCACGCCCTGGCCCTCACCCCTGCCTCCTGGCAATTGCCTCTTCCCCAAGTTCAAGTCTGATTCCTGCCCTGGGCTCAGGTTGGGTGGGACGGCTGAGGCTCCCGAGCAAGGCCCCAGCCCACCCAGCATGCAAAGCTGTGGCCCCGGGCGGTGGTCCGGCAGCAGCGATGGTGGGGCTGAAGCCGCGCAGTGAAAGGAGGCCTGGCCCTCTGCTGCCCCCACAAAGAGCTCGGGCGAGAATGGACTCATGTCAGGGCCCTCACCCCCTCCCACAAAATCGCAGGTCAGCCCTCAGGTCCTCTGCTGCCTTCCCTTGTCCCGTGTGGCGGCAGCACCCACTCTCCCAGCCTCCTGGGCACTTTGTGAAGGAGACTTCTCACCAATCATTGGTTTATGTGTACCATGAGGTGAAAAAGGTAGAAATCACTGGTCTAATCTAATCTGCCTGGAGCCACCTGAGGGGCTGATGCAAGGCCCTTGTCTTGCTTTTGCCTAACTGGGAACTCTCTTAGATGGAAAGGCATGAGCAACGCTTGGCAACACCGTGAGGCAAACACAGGTTGCAGCTGCCTGGCGCACAGTTGAGGCAAAAATAGAGCGCTGAAGCCCCAGAGGAAAACCCGGGAGAGAGCTTCTTTGGAAAAACAGGCCACCGGCAAAGTGCCAGTGTATACAGTACTAGGGAATGTAGAAGGCTGCTCTGCACGCCTGGGCGTGATGCATGCTCAGGAAAAGGGCCTGAGAAGACCCTAAGTTTTCACCTCTAGCTGACCTCTGGGCTCAATGAAGCAGGAAGTGAAGGCTAACATTCTGCAGCACGCCCCAAAAATATAGTTTTTGCTGATCTGGCAAAAAGAATAGGTATAATTTGGATTCACTCACACCAGGAGGCTATTGCTGTGTTGGCTGATGTCATTTTTTAGTTTGACAATCGAAGGGAAAAGAGGTCAGTGCCCCTGGCTAAATGGTCAGGTGTTGCAGGTTTTAAACATTCTTGCGGTGCAACCGTTAGAAACTGCTGGATCTGACAGACACAGTTCTCTGAGAATACGGTCTACTCTGCTCCCTTCACAGTCAAAGGTCAGGCAGGGTTCCTCACTGGGAACGTGGTCTTCACAGCTGCCACCCAGCCAGGGAGCGGGTGGAGCATGGGCGGTTAAGATGCGCCAAAGCTTTCCTACCATTTTGAAGTTGCCTTTTTTGATTTGGCTTTTTTGTTTTGTTTTATTTTACAAAGTTCTGATAAAGTGATTCTGACCAGTTTTCTTGGTATTTCAATGTTTCAC
>NW_005871408.1:930119-982832 GCF_000147115.1 Myotis lucifugus | reverse complement strand
GTCATTTCTTTCTTCTTTCTTTTTTAATATATTTTATTGACTTTCTACAGAGAGGAAGGGAGAGAAATAGAGAGTTAGAAACATCAATGGGTGAGAAACATCGATCAGCTGCCTCCTGCACACCCCCACTGGGGATGTGCCCGCAACCAAGGTACATGCCCTTGACAGGAATCGAACCTGGGACCCTTCAGTCCACAGGCCGACACTCTATCCACTGAGCCAAACCGGTTAGGGCCACTCAGAGTCATTTCTATGGACTTGCATCTGGGTCACAGTTTCTTGTATCTTTTCATGTTTTGTAATGTTCTGGTTGAAAGCTGGGTATTTTAGATAACATTTCCTAGTGCTTCTGTGTTCACATTGTAGCTCTGCTCTCCAAATTCATTCTTCATGGCGTGATCTGTAAAAACAGATCCGGGCCATCTGGCGTGATGTTTAAACCTCGTCAGTAGAGGGCGCCAGGGGCACATCGCAGGGGAAAGGGGTTTTCCGTCCAGGTTCCAGAGTTGGCAGGTTGCCAGCACGCGGCTCCTGAACAGTTGCTGCTCCCCCAGCACCCGCTCCTGCAGCGTGTGCATCCTTCCCACTGTTCTCACCGGAGTTTCTAGCACTTCTCCAGCCTCCAGCTCCTGCGGGGTACCGGGCAGCACCCCCCAGCGGCCAGCGCTTCTCCCGTCACCCTTCAGGCTGAGGTATGGCCAGTGCCTCTCCATAAAGAGCTCCCCCCACTCTGTGGTCGGCAGATTTTTCAGAAAGTTCCAGAGGTAGGTGTTTCTCTCCGCAGTTCCGTTGGTGCGGCACCGCTATGACTGCTGTCATTCGGGGAGTTGTAGCTCTGCTCGCCACGTTCTGGATTTCCGCCTGGGGACTCGGGGGGAGAGGTGTTCATTGGACACGGTCTCAGCCCCAAGGGTAGTGGCTGCTTCTTACAGCCCTGCTCTTCTGATAGTCTCTAGCGTTCTCTTTACTTTGTATTAGCTAATACCTTGTTACCCCAATCACTGCACTGGTCTTTGATTGATTTTAGAGAGAGGAAGTGAGAGAGAGAGAGACATCCATCAGTTGCCTCCTGCACACGCCTGACCTAGGATCAAACCCACAACCTTCTGGTGTGTGGGACAATGCTCCAACTGACTGAGCCACACAGGCCAGGGCTCCAATCACTTCTTATAGCTAATAATTCTTTATAATAATTTTTTCTGATCACATTACGGTGTGGTTTTTCTCACCTGACCAGATCCTGACTTATACATCCATCCTGGAAAAATGATAGCTCTTTCTGACCGCACTGGAAGCGGTAAGGGGAGCAGCCTCCAACCAGAAAACTTCAGATTCCCACTGTTCTCACCGGAGTTTCTAGCACTTTTTTTTGTAAATAAAGACTCCTCGGCTTGTTGTTTTCCTTTGATCAGTTACATTTGACAATTTTGCCCACCTTTACACTGTGTTTGCTGGCAGAATTCACCCACCTGTACACATAGCCATAGCCAGAGGCTCTCCCATCTTTAAAATTAATTTTAAGGATGTGTTTTATTGTATTAAAGCTGATTTAATACAGCTCCATCAAACTTTTATAGGCTTATATTATAATTAATTTAAAAAATTAATTATAATTTTAAAATTAATTTAAAAACTTGTAGAATGGAGATTGAAATCCAAGATAATAAACACAAAAATTAGTTGAAACCATAAGACAATTCAGCAAGAGAAGATGTTAATGTATTGAAATAAGCAGCCAAAACCGGTTTGGCTCAGTGGATAGAGCGTCGGCCTGCAGACTGAAAGGTCCCAGGTTCGATTCCAGTCAAGGGCATGTACCTGGGTTGCGGGCACATCCCCAGTAGGAGATGTGCAGGAGGCAGCTGATCGATGTTTCTCTCTCATCGATGTTTCTAACTCTCTATCTCTCTCCTTTCCTCTCTGTAAAAAATCAATAAGATACATTTTAAAAAAAAGAAAAGAAATAAGCAGTTCTCTTATATGCAAATAAGAACTGTTTTAAAACTACTGATAACAGTAAGAATCAAATTGAATAGAATAAATCTAACAAATGTTTTCCACATGTGCATCTATATGTAGAACATGAGTAACATGTATGGAGAGATTTAATGAAGACTTGAATAAGTGGAGACACCATATAGTCTTAGAAAGATGTCATTACTTTTATGATGTAATTTCTCACCAATTAATTAATATTAATCTCATAGAATGATAATCAGAATCTAAACACAATTACTTTGTACCCTAAAAACTTATTCTAAAGTTTATTAATCACATGTGAGAATATAACCAGGAAAAATTCCAAAAGTAAAGAAATGGTGCAATGATGGACAGATCAAGGGAACAGATTACAGAGTCCACAAATAGATCCAAGTTCATACGGACTTTGATATGTAGTAAAAATGTTTTCCAATGAATAAAATAATAATTATGGATTATGAAATTATGACACACTCTGTATCAACATTAATTTTGGAGGGAAAAATACCTGCATTACTCTTTCAATTCTCATTCCAAAATGATTTAAATGCATCCAAAGATTTAAAGAGAGCACATAAAATATTAGAAAAAATAATAGGTGAAAATGTATACATCTTGAGCTTGGATGGCCTTTCGATGTATGGCAATAGTGAAAATGAAAAAGACTCACTATGTAAAAACTTAACGCTTTTACTTGGCCAACAGCAACCACAATAAGAAGTTATATGTCCCAAGACAAATGCCAAAGACAGCGTACAGAGCAACTGCAATACATATAAGGAAGACCTCATTCGTAGAGAGAAAAGTGACTTAAACCCAACAAAAATATGAATATACAACAGAAACAGTGAATTCATTGAGCTCTCGAAGGCTAGTCTGTGTTGGAAGGGTGTGGGGAAACAACATAAACTAGCACATTCTTTTTTTTTTTTTTAATCCTCATTCCAGGATATTTTTCCATTGATTTTTAGAGAGAGTGGAAGGGAGAGGGAAAGACAGAGAGAAACATCGATGTGAGAGAAACACATCGATTAGCTGCCTCCTGCACAAGCCCCAACTAGGGCTGGGGCTGGGGAGGAGCCTGCAACTGAGTACATGCCCTTGACAGGAATCGAACCCGGGACCCTTTGGTCGCAGGCTGACACTCTATCCACTGAGCCAAACTGGCTAGGGCAGCACATTCTTTTTGAAGACGATTTGTCAACATTTTTCAAATTTTTACATGTACACACATTTCAATGGAAAAAATCTTATATTTTTGGCATTGGTACCACAGAAATCACAGAAATATGCAAAGCTATATGGATAGAGATATTCACTGCACATTATTTATGCTGATAATTGGAAAGGAATTAAGAATCCATCAAAAAGGGATTAATTAAATAAATATGCTACACCCCTACATGGAATAATATGCAGCAAGGAAAAATAATGTCCCACAAAGCATGACCAGACAACTGGGACACGGAACATTGTAAGTGAGGAAACAAGTGAATAAGTGGACACAGTGCTTTTTGAAAAAACGTGTGTTTATTTGTGTCTGCACTGAGTAAAGCCCAGTGAACATTGGTCATGTTTGGGAAGAGGGATGGAGTGCGGGAGGGAGCTTCCATGATCCCATTGTACATTGAAGAAAACATGTTTTATAATTCAGAAATAAGTGTTTAAATGTACTTACATGAAATAAGGAAAATGGGAAACATCCACGAAGTGTTTAAGGAGCAACAAGGCTCACTAACAGACTTGCTCAGCATAGAATTTCAAGGGGGATGAGAAGAACCAAGTTGCAAAACTTACTCTTGATTTTCTGAGCCTGCATAAAAACGAAGAGCATCCTGTTTACATAAAACGAATACCCGTGGCAGGGTTGGAGTTTATTAAGCTGCCACCACTGCCGGCCGGTCACATTTACCTTTTGCATTGGGCCCGTATTTGCAAAAAACAGAAAATTCAATCCTTATTAAGAGAGCAAATCCACGACCTTTGGGGATCCACGGACACAGAGGACTGTTCCCAGCTACAGGAGACTGAGACCCCATTCACTGTGGCCGGGAAGCAGCCTCGGGGTCACCCCCACCCACTGGGGCGGCAGGGACACTTTCAGCTGTGCTCCGGACTCGCCCAATCCCCATGCAGCCAGGCAGCACCACGCAGGCTGTTTCTGTTTTTATTGTTTGTTTGTCTGTATTTACTTTATGATGCTCTTACATTTATTTGGTCACTGCATGCTTTCTTTTTTTTTAAATATTTTTTTTATTGTCGACAGTATTACAGAAGTCTCTCTTTCCCCTTTACTCCTCTCCGCCCAGCCCCTACCCACCCTCCCAGGTCTTCATCACCGTATTGTCCGTGTCCATGGGCTGAGAATATAAATTCTTTGGTTTATCTCTTCTCGTCCTCCCCCCACCCCACCCCGGGTCCTCCCACTCCCACATTGAGGTATGTCAGTATATTCCATGTCTCCACGCTTCTAATCTTATTTTGTTGGTCAATTCGTTTTGTTCATTAGATTTCACAAATAAGTGAGATCATGTGATATTTTGTTTCTCAGATTGGCTTATTTCACTTAGCAAAATAGTCTCCGGGCCCATCCATGCTGTCCCAAAGGGTCAGAGATCCCTCTTTTTTACAGTGCACAGTATTCCATTGTGTGTCCCACAGCTTTTTTATCCACTCATCTACTGATGGGCACTTGGGCTGTTTCCAAATCTTAGCTATTGTAACTAACTCTGCTATGAATATAGGTGTGCATGTATTATTTCTGATTTCAGGTGTTTCAGGAATTTTAGGATATATTCCCAGAAGTGGGGTCACTGGGTCAAACGGCAGTTCCATTTTTAATTTTTAAAGGAAACTCCATACTGTTTTCCACAGTGGCTGCACCAGTCTGCATTCCCACCAGCAGTGAACTAGGGTCCCCTTTCCCCCACATCTTCTCCAGCACCTGTTGTTTGTTGATTTATTGATGATAGCCATTCTGACAGGTGTGAGGTGATATCTCATTGAAGTTTTAATTTGCATTTCTCTGATGATTAGTGACTTTGAGCATTTTGTCATGTCTCTTGGCCATTTGTATGTCCACTTTGGAGAAGTGTCTATTCAGGTCCTCTGTCAATTTTTTAATTGGATTGTCTTCCTTTTGTTGAGTTGTATGAGTACTTTATATATTTTGGAGATTAACCCCTTATCAGTGTATCATTAGCAAATATACAGCGGGTTTCCATACAGTGGGTTCCCTTTTCATTTTGAGGGTGGTTTTTTTTTTGCTGTTCAGAAGCTTTTTATTTTGATGTAGTCCCATTTGTTTATTTTTCTCCTTTGTTTCTCTTGCCTTAGGAGATGTATTGGCAAAATTTCTGCTAATGAGATGTATGAGATTTTACTGCCTATATTTTCTTCTAGGATTTTTATGGTTTCATGGCTTACATTTAAGTCTTTTATCCATTTTGAGTTTATACTTGTGTATGTTGTAAGTTGGTGGTCTTATTTTATCTTTTTGCATTTGTCTGTCCAGTTTTCCCAACACCATTTGTTGAAGAGACTGTCTTACTGTATTATATGTTCTTACCTCCTTTGTCAAATAGTAGTTGACTCTAATGGTGTGGGTCAGTTATTCTGTTCCATTAATCTATATGCCTATTCTTGTGCCAGTACCAGGCTGTTTTGATTATAATGACTTTGTAGTATAGTTTGATATCTGGTATTGTGATCCCTCCAACTTTGTTCTTTCTTCTCAGGATTGCTGCAGCTATTTGGGGTCTTTTAGGATTCCATATACATTTTTGGAATATTTTTTCTAGTTCTGTGAAGTATGCTATTGGTATCTTAATAGGGATTACGTTGAAACTATAGATTGCTTTGGGTAATATGGACATTTTAATGTTGTTAAGTCTTCCAATCCATGAACATGGTATACTCTTCCATTTGTTTGTATCTTCTTCTACTTACTTTCTCAATTGTCCTAATAATTTCCAAGTACAGGTCTTTTACCTCCTTGATTAAGTTAATTTTGTGTGTGCAATAGTAAATACAATTTTTTAGAATTTTTTTTCTTTTTTCTTTTTTTAAAATATATTTATTGATTTTTTTTACAGGGAGAGGGATAGAGAGTTAGAAACATCGATGAGAGAGAAACATCGATCAGCTGCCTCCTGCACACTCCCTACTGGGGATGTACTCATAACCAAGGTACATGCCCTTGACCGGAATCGAACCTGGGACCCTTCAGTCCACAGGCCGACACTCTACCCACTGAGCCAAACCGGTTAGGGTGAATTTTTTTCTTTATTGATTAAGGTATTACATATGTATCCTTATACTCCCTTCCCCCCCTCCTGCTCATGCCCTCGCCCCCCCTGATGTCTGTGTCCATTGGTTATGCTTATCTGCATGCATACAAGCCCTTTAGTTTCTCTTTCTGAGAGTTCATTATTGGTGTATAAAAGTGCCACCAATTTCTGGATGTTGATTGTGTATTCTGCTACTTTGCCAAATTCATTTATTATGTCTAGTAGTTTTCTGGTGGAGTCTTTAGGGTTTTCTATGTACAATATCATGTCATCTGCAAATAATGACAGTTTTACTTCCTCCTTTCCCAATTGGATGCTTTTTATTTCTTCTTCTTGTCTAATTGCTGTGGCTAGAACTTCCAGTACTGTGTTGAATACGAGTGGTAGAAGCAGACATCCTTGTCTTGTTCCTGTTCTCAAGGGAAAGGTTTTTAGTGTTTGACCTTTGAGTAGGATGTTGGCTGTAGGTTTGTCATATACGGCCTTTATTATTTTGGGGTATGATCCCTCTATTCCCACTTTGCTGAAAGTGTTTATCAAAAAAGAGTGCTGGATTTTGTTGAATGCTATTTCTGCATATATTGATATAATCATGTGATTTTTATCTTTCATTTTGTTTATGTGATGTATTACATTTATTGATTTGTGAATAATGTACAAGCCTTGCATCCCCAGAAAAAAACCCCACTTGATTATGGTGTAATATATATATACACAGTATATATTGATTTCAGAGAGAAAGGGAGAGAGAGAAACATCAATAAGAGAAAATCCTTGATTAGCTGCCTCCTGCACGCCCCCTACTGGGAATCGAGCCCACAACTCGGCATATGCCCTGACTGGGAATCAAACCCATGATCTTTTGGTGCATAGGTTGATGCTCAACCACTGAGCTAAGCCAGCTGGGCTGATATTTTAAATATATTGCTGGATCTGATTTAGTAATATTTTGTCGAGGATTTTAGCATCTGTGTTCATCAGGGATATTGGCCTGTAATTTTCTTTCTTTGTAGTTTCTTTATCTGGTTTTGGAATTTGGATAATTCTGGCTTCATAAAAAGATCTTGGAAGTGTTCCTTCCTCTTGAATTTTTTCTGGAATAATTTGAGGAGGACAGGTGTTAGTTCTTCTTGAATTTTTGGTAAAATTATCCTATTCTGGGATTTTTGTTTGCTGGGAGTTTTAAAATTGCTGCTTCAATTTATTCAGTTGTTATTGGCCTATTCAAGTTTTCTGATTCTTTCTGATTTAGTTTTGGAAGATTGTTTTTAGAAATTTGTCAATTTCACCCAGGTTGTCTCGTTTGTTGGCATATAATTATTCATAGTATTTGCTTATAGTCCTTTGTATTTCTGTGGTGTCCATTGTTATTGCCTCTTTCATTTCTGACTTCATTTATTTGGGTCCTCTCTCTTTGTTTCTTTTTTTAAAATATATTTTATTGATTTTTCACAGAGAGGAAGGGAGAAACATCGATGAGAGAGAAACATCGATCATCTGCCTCCTGCACACCTCCTATTGGGGATATGCCTGCAACCAAGGTACATGCCCTTGACCGGAATCGAACCCAGGACCCTTCAGTCCGCAGGCCAATGCTCTACCCACTGAGTAAAACTGGCTACTGCTCTTTGTTTCTTCATTAGTCTGGCTAAAGTTCATCAATCTTGTTTATCTTTTCAAAGAACCAGTCCTTGGATTCATTGATCTTTTGTACTTTTTTTTTTAGTCTCTATGTCATTTATTTCCACTCTGATCTTTATTATTTCCTTCCTTCTACTTCCTCTGGGCTTTTCTTGCTGTTGTCTTTCCAATTCATTTAGTTGTAGGGTTAAAAATTGCTTATTTTACTGAGCATAATACTCTCCAGGTCCCTTAGTGCTGCCTCAAAGGGTAACAGATCCTTCTTTTTTACTGCTGCACAGTATTCCATGGTGTAAATGTACCACCGCTTTTTAATCCACTGGTCCACTGATGGGCACTTGGGCTGTTTGCAGATTTTAGCTATTGTAAATGAAGCATAGTAACCTCTATTTTGTAAAAACTGCTGTTTGAAATTTCCACTAGACATAGACAGTCCTTTGTTCTGTGAATTAATTCTGCTATTATTGGCTTCTGTAAAACACGCTTGCTCTAATGATAGGGAAAATAAGCTCAACTGTCTGACCTTGCAAGCCGCTCTGCTGCCGTCCCTAGCTACCCCATACCAGGTGTCGTTTAGTTATCTGCACTCAAGGCTACTGAACTGTGTTGTACTCAAGGCTACAGGCTTCCTGCGAGATACCTGGTAAGCATACATAGGGCTCTTTTGAAAACTTGCAAAAGGGACCGGAAGCCCCATAATTAGAAGACAAAGACATTAGAAAAGTATAAAGGGAAAACTTCCTCCATGTTGCTTTGCTCAGACTCTGGAAACAATATTCCTCTGAGCCCGCCGGCGTAATAAAGTCTCCTAATTAATTTGGCTTATTAAGGCGTCTTATGTTCAGCTCGCTGATTTACAATATAACATAAATAGTGCTGCTATGAACATAGGGGTGCATACATTCCTTCTGATGGTGTTTCGAGAGTCTTAGGATCTATACCCAGAAGTGGGATTGCTGGGTCAAAAGGCAGTTCCATTTTTTATTTTGTAAGGAAACTCCATACTGATTTCCACAGTGGCTGCACCAATCTGCATTCCCACCAGCAGTGCACGAGGGTAACCTTTTCCCCACATCTTCTCCAGCACCTGTTGTTTGTTGATTTCTTGATGGTAGCCATTCTGGCAGGTGTGAGGTTGTACCTCATTGTAGTTTTATTTTATTTTATTTTTAAAATATATTTTATTGATTTTTTTACAGAGAGGAAGGGAGAGGGATAGAGAGTTAGAAACATCGATGAGAGAGAAACATCGATCAGCAACCTCCTGCACACCCCCTACTGGGGATGTGTCCGCAACCAAGGTACATGCCCTTGACCGGAATCGAACCTGGGACCCTTGAGTCCGCAGGCTGACACTCTATCCGCTGAGCCAAACCGGTCAGGGCATCATTGTAGTTTTAATTTGCATCTTTAACTTGATTATTAGTGACCGTGAGCATTTTTTCATATGTCTATTGGCCATCTGTATGTCTTCTTTGTGTTACAGGCACCTAAACACCAGGAAAGGTGTTACTGGGCAGCCTCTTGAGGGGAGGGAGAGGCCCCACCTCAATTCTTGTCATACTCATAGCAATGAATTCAAATGAGTGATGGGCAGCATTGTGATAAAGCTAATTTATTAAGAAAGTACTGCATGCATATTTATTAAAGGAGCAAGGTAAACAAATCTATCATGCAACATAATGCATGGATGGGCTCTTTTTGCTAATCTGAAGAACGAATGGGGTGGGGTTTCTGCCTTATATACTTTTCTGTCTATAGATTTGTAAATTCCTCTGCTGAATATCTTGTTACAGATTAATTTTTCAAGGTCCCCCTTTCACTTTGTTCCGGCTTTCCCAGAATTGGTGAGATGCACCTGGCAATTTCATCTTGCCAAGCCCAGAGACAGCTGGCTTCTCTGTTTAGGGAGTGAGAAATAAACTGTCCTTTCCCCTTTCCCTCCCCCCTCCTTTCCTGAATTCTCTCCTAGGGAGGCTTTTCCAGGGGTCCTCAAACTTTTTAAACAGGGGGCCAGTTCACTGTCCCTCAGACCATTGGAGGGCCGGACTATAGTTTAAAAAAAAAACTATGAACAAATTCCTATGCACACTGCACATATCTTATTTTGAAGTAAAAAAACAAATGTTTCCGGCGGGCCGCATGTGGCCCGCGGGCCATAGTTTGAGGACCCCTGCTTAACCATTTGCTTTCAAGTGTCCTCCTTTGGGGGAGATAATGGCTTGTTATGTTATTTACAAGCCAGCTGCAAGCTGTCCAAACTGCTTGGCCTTGTTTAATTTTCCTGTCTCTGTTTCCCTATGCCTCCTGCCTTGGAATTTTTCTAGCTTCTCGCTATCCTGTTACACTTGAAGAAGTGTCTATTCATGTCCTTTGCCCATTTTTTAAATTGGATTGTTTGTCTTCCTGATCTTGAGTTGTATAAGTTCTTTATATATTTTGGAGATTAATCCCTTATCAGATGACTCATTGATGACTATGTTCTCCATAAGCTGGGTTCCCTTTTCGTTTTGCTGGTGGTTTCTTTGGCTCTGCAGAAGCTTTTTAGTTTCACGTAGTCCCATTTGTTTCCTTTTCCTGTGTTTCCCTCAGAAACATAGTGGCCCAAATATTGCTCTGAGAAGTATCTGACATTTTTCTGCCTATGCATTCTTTTAGGATTTTTATGGTTTTGCAACTTACATTTAAGTCTTTTACCATTTTGAGTTAATTCTTGGGTGTGGTGTAAGGAGGAATAAAATAATTTTTGCAGAAAAACATTTCTATACAACTTTACTGGGAAGACGTGTCATGTTCAAGATTCTGTCCAGAAAAAAAATTCTTAAATTTTAACAAATTTCAAAATGGGTTTTCATAACCACCCACAGGCTCCCATCCTGAAGATGTATCCAGTGAGCACCTAGAAAAGATTAATTCTTTGTTAGGGGTAGCGGCACTCAATGATCAACTTGCTTTATTGAGGTGTAGATACCAGGAGAAGCGGAGGAAAGTTGGGTCCATTAATCAGTTTGTTGTTTGCAAACTGTAACTAATTTGGAAAACCAAAACCTGTGTAATCATCAACAGCAGTGCGCCAGCCCCAGGGGGTAGGTCAAGAGTCCATTTGGCCAGGAGTGGGCACAGAGTTCACAATCCCTGTTGTGTGTGTCCTGAATCTGCAGTGACACCGCAGTCTAAGTTCTGTGTTTTCTTTCAGCACAGTTTGCACAGAGGCTGAAACAGCCCCCAGCAGGTAGAATCGGGTTTCAGTTTGGAGTCAGGTACTGGCAATGAATATCTGTAAATCAGGATTCCAAGAAAACAACTAAAACCGGTTAGGGCCCTACAAATTTTTTTATAGGAGAAAGCAACACAAACTTCTAATAGTTTTGGCCCATTCAGAGCTCAACTTGGGGAATGTTTGGGCCCTTCTCCTCCCACCTGGAGGAGAGAATAAAAAACAAAGACACCACCAGGGCTATGTTTTTTATTTTGTTTTGTTTTGTTATTTAGGCCTGCTGAAAGTTTACCAATTTATCCTTGTATCAGCAGTACTTGAGAGAAATCAACTTTTTAGGCAAGCGTTCCTTAAGAGGTTGTAGACAACATTGTGCGGACATGAGATTTTGACTCTACACTGTGTCGTATTTTATCTCTTTTTTAACTGTGGTAAAATATATATATCATAAAATTTGCCATTTAAACCATTTATAAGTGCATACAATTTAGTGGCATTAATTACATTCACAAGGTTGGGCAGACATCACCACTACCTATTTTCAAAACTTTTTCATCATCCCAAATAGAAACTCTGTATCCAATAGGCAATAAGTCCCTATTCTTGCCCTCAGTCCCTGGTAACCTCTCCTCTACGATGTTCTATCTCTGTGATGCATCCATTCTAGATATTTCATAGAAATAGGATTGCTGGCGGTGAGACTGACACCAGGTGTTAGACCTGTGGAGTCAGACCGGACCTTGGTTCAGCAACCTTGGTACTTGAGTTCTGGCCAAGAACAATTCAGAGCCAAGACTCAAACCATAAGAGAAAGTTTATTTAGAAAGTCACAGAGGTAGAAGTGAGCTGTAGAAGAAATGGGCTCAGGAAACAAGTAACAGAGACAAGAAAAGGGCCCTTCGACCTTAGAATGAAGAGAGAGCAAGGAAAATGTGCCTGGGGAAGGAGGTTGGGAAAGTCCCAGGCATGCTCCCTGAAGAGCCCACTGGGTCCTCTGTGTTGAGGGTATTTATCTGGGGGTCTCAGGGGAGGATCCCAATAGACTATTGATCAGCGTTCCAGATGTGTCTCCACAGCATCCTGGTCTCTACTGATTGGTTGGCACCAGGCAGGAGGTCATTGGTTAATAAGGCTGGTCCTGATGTCAGCCATGGCATCCCTTGTCTGGTTTTACTGCTTTTCTAGGGCTGGAGTTGAAACACAACTGAGACCTAGATGTTATCCCTAGGTGTTAATGCTTAAGGGAGTGGTCCTGCAAGCCACAAGGCTACTCTTTGGCCCCTTGTTCCTCCTCCAAAGGAGTCCACCCCAGTACTAGTGACATGCCAGGGGAGGAAAAGTTTGAACTGCATCACAAGCAATATGAGCCGTCAGGAGGTCTAAATCGCATGACCAGGGATATGCTAGGGGAGGAAAGGTTACCCTGGGGGTGAGGCCCTTGTTTTCCCAGCTTTGGCCATTCCTAGCTTTTCACCCTGGTGACCTTCTGTACCTGGCCCATCGTCGCTGCTCTGCTCATGTCTGTCTAGCTGCCTACCACAGAAACATAAAGCATGTGACCTTTTGTGTCTGGTTTAGCATAATGTTTTCAGGTTCATCCATGTTATAGGCCTTTTTAAGTGTGGAAAATATTCCATTGTCTCTATATAGCACACGTTTTGTTCATCCATTCCTCTGTTGCTGGACACTCAGGTTGTTTCCACATTTTGTCTATTGTGAGTAATGGTACAATGAGCATTTCTGTATAAATATTTGAGCTACTGTTTCACTTCTTTGGGGTATATAACTAAGAGTGTAATTCCTGGGTCTCCAACACTGTTCTCAGGTGCAAATGATTCCCAAGACTCCCAGGACCCAGAAGTTATTATACCCATGGTTATTCTTTATTACAGCAAAATAATACAGATGAAAATTAGTAAAGGGAAAAGGCACATGGTAGGGGCGGAGGGGCGGGGAGAGGAAGAACCCAGACGTAAGCTTCCAAAAGTTCTCCAAGTGGAATTGCACAGGACATGCTCAATTCCTCCTGCACTGATGTGTGACAACACTGATACGTTGCCAACCAGGGTAGCTCACTAAGATTCAGTGTGTGCTATGGACTGAATGTGTGTGTTCCCCCCACCCCCAAACCCATATGTAGGAACTCTAATTCCCAGTATGATGGTTTTTGGAGATGGGGCCTTTGTGAGGTAAATAGATGTTGACAGGATTAGTGCCCATATAAGAAGAGACTTGAGAGAACTTGCTTCCACTCTCTGCTTTCTCCCACATTAGGATACAATGGGCAGACGGCCACCTCCACACAGGAGGCAGGAGCACACCAGACCCCACATCAGCTGGCTCCCTGATCTGGGCCTTCCCAGCCTCCAGAACTGTGAGAAATAAGTGCTTGCTGTTAAAGCCACCCAGTCTTTGTGGCTTTAGTTTGTGATAGCAACCCAAAATGACTAAGACAGAGCCCAAGATTCTTACTGGGGGCTGGTCACATAGGCACCCTCTGCCTAACATGTACCAAAATTCGACTCCCAGAAAGAAAGCAGGTAGGCGTTGAACATAGATCATAGATTGCACAAACAGCTTAGGCACAGTAAACCACCCTTATTAACTAGGGAAATGGTGGGAACCCTTAACAATCTGTTTGCAGATGGTAGCCATCGGACAATCTTGTAAGCAGACCTTTGTCAATATGGCTAGCTCAGGCTTGCTATGTTAACTCTTTTTTACACCGTCACCCTCCTAATAACATCCAGTGAATACTTATAGTAGAACTAAATAGCTTTGGATGGAATACATAGATACAGGAGAACTCTGTCAAGAAAAATACTTGGATATTATACACACACACACAAAATGAGGGAAATAAGCATATTTTAGAAACTCATTCAGGTAATTTTGAGAGTACATTTATTAAAGCCAGAGTCCGTGAAACAAGGAAGGGCTTAGAACAAAGGAAGCAACAGGAGAGAGCCTGGGCGGGCAGCTTTGGCTCCCTAGAGATGTCATAGAAAGAAATGAGCCTGGGCGGGCTGCATTGGCTCACAGGAAAGTCACAGAAAAGGGGGCCTTGGAGACAGGTTCAGGGGGGTTAGTTAGCCCGGATGAGCTGCTTCTACCCATTGCTCTTGTGGTTGCAAGTCTCATGGGGGTCCCTTAGAGGTTAGGAGATGGAAGAAGAAGAAGGGAAAGGGATGGGCATGCTCCCGGAGGGTGGTTCATTTTGAGGGTTTTTAAAGGATGGAAATAAAGGGGAGGTCTTAGAGAAGGATCTCAATGGAATGTTCATCAGCTTTTTCAGGTGTATCCTTTCAGAGCAGTGATCTCCACTGATTAGTCGGTGCCACAGCCGGGGATCATTAGTCACCAAAGTTGGTCCTGGCATTGCCCACCTAGTTTTGCTGCTTTTCTGGACCTGAAGCTGAAATACAACTGAGTCCTAGATGTTCTCTGTAGGGAGGCAAGGTCAGGGGGTCTAAATCACATGACCAACGACATGAAAGGTCAGGGATCTAAACTGCATGACCAGCGATATGCTAGGGGAGGAAAGCCCACCCCGGGGTGAGGTCTGGCACCAGTTCTACCCCTTGCTAGGCATCTAGGGCTTTCCACGAGTTTACTCTGCCAGTTTTTTCAGCTATCTGCCTTGGTTTCCCCATTCCACTGGCCAAGGAATTTTCCTACCTTCTTACTATCCTTCCTCATAGTGAGTGAAACCGAAACCAAGGCTTAAAGAGGATAAGTTACCTGCCAAAAGTTTAGCCCTACAAAACATGCTATTGAAATTATTTACATTTCAAAGCCAGTGCAATTGGGTGGTAAAATAATGAAGTCAAGGTGTTTGAAAACTGTTGTCTCTATGAAACAGTGGGGAGTTGTGACCCACCCCACCATTCTTTTGACACTGTTTCTGTAAATGCTGACTGAGTGATATGTAGCTTATAGATAAACAGCATGTTTGTATTAGAGTCTTAGGAACTAACTGCAGGAGGAACAGACTTCAACCTTCAGTTATCCCAGTTCCGGGCAATTTGCTGACCTTCAAACATAGAACCAGGATGACATGGAACAAGGATGATGAAAGCCAGGATGACGCACACCAGACCATCACTTGAGCAGGTTAACATCCTTATTGGAATGGACTGTGCTGGCTTGCAAGTAGAGAACTTTTCAAGCCCCTCACCTTGGTTTCTTTGTTTGGCTTTCCCTCTCCCTCCTTATAAAAACCTTGACCAGGGTGTACTGGTCTGGTAGACTCAGGGGATGTCAGAGACTGAGTTGTCTGGCTAAGGGCCAGGGGCTATTCCCCCCACTTTTCAGTGAACCTGACTAGTGCGTCCCCCTCATGAGAGATGGATAGAAGGACCCCCCCTCCCCCCCGCCCCAGCTACCAGCAGATCCAACCTTGGGGCTTTGGAAACCCCACCCACCTGACTCCTAGTGGATCTACCCTGCTGAGGTTGGGCCAAAATCCAGGACAGACTGAGCCATATGACTTTGTGGTAGGTAACGTACCCACCACCTTCCCAGAAGCCTGACAAGCACCTGCCTCAGGGTAGATCCACTAGCCCCAGCCTCCGGACTCTGCCAGAGGCTCTTTCAATGACTGAGCCTAACAGCCAGCCAGCAGAGAGAAGCTATTTTCAAGGTGCCTTGGGACTTTGGGTGACCTACCTCTGGACATGGTGCTGAAAAAAGCCATCCTAGGTGTGCTGCTTGGACCTTCCCGCACACACCCAATCACACCAGAGGCAGCCGGCACACTGTGGATAACTTGTAGCTCCAAACAGGTTGCTGAAGGCAGGCGCAGATAGCGTCTGCCATTGGTCTGCACCAGAATCCCTCCCAACAGGCCCCAAACCAACACACGCAGTACCAGCTTCAGACATCAGAATAGATCTAATTAGCTTCAAAAACAGCATATCCACAGGGAGATCCTGGTGGGCACCAAACCCTGCTGAGGCTAATTCCACTTCGTGTGGTCAGCACCAGCATACCAGCTGACATGCCATGGTCGGGGTTGAGCCTCACAGTTAGGTAGTCTGAGAGTGGATCCCAGCACATGTGCGCCAATAGCAATCAAGATTCAATTACAACACGAAGGCCCACATAACCCCACAGGGGCGTTCCTAGAGTACTCAGCTCAGATGATCAAGGAGACTGTGCCACTGGGTCCCCCAGGACACCTACTGCATAAGGCCACCCCACAAAGACTGTGAGTCACAGATCTATCTACTACATAGAAACAGACACAAAGAGACAGCCAAAATGAGGAGAAAAAGATCCAGACCTCAAATGAAAGAACAGGAGAACACTCCAGAAAAAGAGCTAAATGAAATGGAGTCAAGCAACTTATCAGATATAGAGTTCAAAGTAATGGTTCTAAGGATGCTCAAGGAACTTAGTGAGAACTACCACAGCATGACAAAGGACATTGGAGAAGGATGTTTTTGGAGAGGAGAAAATGGCGGCTGAGTAGGCAGACCTGTCGGGCACCCATCCTAGGGCCAGGCTGGAAATACAACTAAATTGGAGAACATTCTTCTGGAATTTCCAACTGTGGTCTAGCTGAGGAGGTGACTTATAACAAGGAAGAACAGAAGGCACCTGGAGACGGGTAGGAAGGGCGAGATCGTGAGGGGGGATTGCCCAGAGCACACACCCACCTGGGGCCCGCAGCGACTGACCTGCGGCGCCTCCGGACCTGCGGCAGCCTGACCCACAGCGCCCGTATCATACAAGCAGCTACGAAAGGTCGCAAGACTGTTGGCATCAGTGGAGTCTAGACCCAGCAGACCAGAGCCAGTGGGGGAGAAAGCTGCATTTTTTATTCCCTTTTTAAACATTTTTAAAAATTTTATCTCTAAACCCAGAGCACAGGAGTTTTCATTTGCAACTACACACCCACGGCATTGGTGCAGGAAGGGAGGTGCGGACTTGAGGTGCCTGAGGTCAGGTGGGGGAGAGGAAGCAGTAGCCAGAAGTCCTGCACTGGATCCCTCAAATGCTTCCAAACCAAAACGGCCATTTTCCCTGAGAGGAACTACCTCCTCCAAACACCCAGAGGGCAGGTAAAGGAAAAAACCCTGCCCTGGGCGACACAGCCTGCCACACCCTGCATGTTGAGCTTACTGAGGGGACAAAGGCAGAGGCAAAGCTTAGGGGTCTGAACAGTCTCAAGGAGCCCTCAGTGACCGCAGTGGAGGCATGGCCATCGCTCCACTATTCTAGGAACCAGACTGATAGAAACCCCAGGGTTCCAGCTGATAAATGATGCTGAGGGAATGGGATATCCACATGCGAAAGAACGACATTGGACTTTTACCTTACACCATCTGCAAATATTAACACAAAATGGACCAAAGACCAAACGTAACAGCTAAAACTATATAAAACTTTAGATCGGTGGTTCTCAACCTTCTGGCCCTTTAAATACAGTTCCTCATGTTGTGACCCCAACCATAAAATTATTTTCGTTGCTATTTCATAACTGTAATGTTGCTACTGTTATGAATCGTAATGTAAATATCTGATGGTCTTAGGCGACCCCTGTGAAAGGGTTGTTCGACCGCCAAAGGGGTTGCGACCCACAGCTTGAGAATCGCTGCTTTAGATGAAAACAAAAGAATAGTCTCATGATATTGAAGTTAGTAACAAGTTTTTGGTTACTAGCTTCAGTAGTAACCAAAGGAAAAAAAATCAAAATTAATCAAAATTAAAATCTTTTGTGTGTCAAAGGATGCTGTCAACTTAATGAAATACAATTCACAGGATTTGAAAAAATGTTTGCAAATCATATCAGATTAGAACCCTCTGTGTATAATTCTGGAAAATGTAAAATGTTGCAGCTACTGTGGAAAACGGAAAAAAATTAAGCATAGAATTACCATGCCCAGTAAATCCACTTTGGCTATATTCCCTAAGAAATGAAACCAGGAACTGAAATACTTATACAACTATGTGGACAGCTGCATTATTTAAAATAGGCAAATGAGTGAATAACCCAATTTGTCCATCTAGGGATGACTGAAGAAACTAAAGGTGGTATAATCACACAGTGGAATATTATTCACCTTTCAAAAAGGGAAATTCTGACACATGCTACAACATGGGTGAATCTTGAAGATATTGTTATGTGAAATAACCAGGCACAAAAAGACAGACATCACGTGATTCCACTTATGTGAGTTCGCTAGATAGTCAAATTCACAGATAGAGAAGATAGAATAGCCATTGGCCGGGACTTGGGGGAGGGAGGAATGCAGAGTTATTGTGTTCTAGGTACCAAGTTTCAGTCTGGGAAGAATGAAAAAGTTCTGAACATGGATGGTGGGGATGGTTGCACAACAATGTGAATGGACTTAATGCCACTAACTGTACACTTAAAATTGTTAAAAAGACACATGTTTGTTATATACATATCACCACAGTAAAAATGAAAAGCACACAAAAAATACTATGCATCTGATATTGCTTCTGGAAGGTTTATTAATTAGTCCTAAATAGGAATTAGTTTACAAGTCCACATAAACATGGCACCATTTTTATCAAAAGATTTCAAAATCTGCATAGAAAATGGGGAAGTGGGAAGGGAAATGAGGTATTGATAATATTTTTTCTAGAAAATATATTCAGCAATGAACATTTTTTTTGTAATAAAATGAGCAAACATATATTTCTGGTTTGTGCTCCTTAAAGTCTTAATGATGTACATTAACATTTAATATATAAATATATTTTCACAAACTGTCATTTAAATCCTGACATTAAATGTAAATTAAAAATCATTGCTTGGCAGGTGGGACTCAGTGGTTGAGCTTCGACTTATGAACCAGGAGGTCACGGTTCTATTCCAGGTCAGGGCACATGCCAGGGTTGCAGGCTCATCCCCAGTAGGGGGCATACTGGAGGCAGCCAATCAATGACTCTCATCATTGATGTTTCTATCTCTCCCTCTCCGAAATTAATAAAAATATATATATTTTAAAAAATCATTGAAGTAAATGTCACTAAAGTAAATTTCTTAAATTAAACCTCAAGAAAAGCTCGTTGAGGAAGGCATAACAACCCATAACACAGAGAGTGGGGAGGTAAAAGCAGTTTCTATTTTCCTCCTTTATTAAACCACATTTTTCTGTAAACACCTCCTTTCTGTGGAGTTTGAGAGAAGCCTGTGATGGAGAAAATCCCTGCCTGGGGAAGGCAGGACAGGAGCACTAGGAATGCCAGCCTTCCCTGGAGACCCTCCCGTCTGTCCCCTTTCCTCCGAGGATCTGGGCCTGACCATCAGGTCTGCGTTTGGGGCATTGTCATTCCGCTCGATTCCTCCCGAACCCAGCTGCGCCCACCTGTGAACAGTGAGCGCATCTGTCCGCGGGCTCTTCCTGCCAGCAGCCCGCCCCGCGGTTTGCTGCGGGATAAACAGGAACCGCTGGACCAGATGTTACTGTCTCCGCGCCCCCGAGATTTTAACCAGGACGAGGACCCGAGCGCACTCGGGTTACCCTGACATCCACTCGGGGCATCCCATCGCTTTTTTTCGTAACCCCCTGCGCACATAAACTCGGGGTATTTAGTTGATCCTCACAGTTGTCCGGAGGCCCCCAGCTCGCCTTCCCCAGAGTCCACTGAGGTAGGTGCCCTCTGCTCTGGGACAAGCTGGGACCTAGTGTCCTCCGGAGTCCCAGCACCCGAAGTCCCGCCCACTGCCGGCTCAGCCAATCCCGGTGCGAGCTGGCGGTGGGGGCGGGGCGGGCCGGGGCGGATCCCCGGGGCCTTAAATGGGCGGCCCGGCGGCCCCAGCCTCGCCCCGGAGATTCCTGGACCCGCTCGTGCCGACTGCTGTTTGCGCAGCTGCTCCCTCCGCAGGTGAGCACGCCCTCCCCCCGCGCCGCCTTCAAGCCTGCGCCTGGAGCGGCAGGGCCACCCCGAGAACTAGGGCCGCCGCCAGCCTTGGGGGTCGAGGGTGTGGGGGTCCCAGAGTCGAGGTCCCCAGGTCTGACCGAGCGGACCGCGGAGTGGTGGGGGCCGCTGCTCCCTGCACCAAGTCAGCATCCTCTGGCAGTGGTGGTTGTGTGCGGGGAGGGGGGGGGGGCGGGGGGCGGGCTGGGAGGGCAGCATGCCTCTGGCAGGGTGGGTCTGCTGCACCTGAGTACCTGACCCTGAGCTGGTTCCCTGACCCCGGGGGAGCCTCACCTTCTCTAGGCTTGGGAATGGGGGTCTCCGGGCTGTTTTTCTCCACCCGCCTCCTTAGCCTTCCTCCACAGTCCTTGTGTACTTACTTGGGAGGGTCCATTACATGTTTTACTCCAGGTGGCTGTAAGGTCTCAGGGGAAGGATCGGTCTAATCAGAGACCCATTTCTCTTCCCTTCCTAGGTTTTCGAAACATGAATCCTTCACTCCTCCTGACCGCCCTTTGCTTGGGAATAGCCTCGGCTGCTCCAACACTTGATCACAGCGTAGACGCGCAGTGGAACCAGTGGAAGGCAGCACACGGGAAACTCTATAACGAGGTTGCTAACAGCCGAAACGGTCCAGAGGGACCACCCAGAAAATGGTTCTTGCTGTTGGGAGTTTAGAGCGGAGAGTAGCTTCTTGAGACTGGCTCTTAACAGGCCATAACTTCACGGCCCCGTTACTGACACCATGGGGCATGCATCCCGCTGCCGGGTGCTGGAGAACAGCTCCCAGACGTGTCCAACCTCCCCTGACAGTGGTTTGTGTTCTTCTGTCTGCAAATCCCCTTGGTGAGGGTAGGTTGGGTTTTCAGTAGAAACGAAGACAACGTGGTATGCGCTTGCCTCTAGAGTGAAGAAGGATGGAGGAGAGCGGTGTGGGAGAAGAATATGAAAGTGATCGAACTGCACAATTGGGAGTACAGCCAAGGGAGACGTAACTTCACCATGGCGATGAATGCCTTTGGCGACATGGTGAGTGTGGCATCAGAGGCTGCGCTTTTGGTGCTTCCTCTCCTCAGTACTTTACCACAATAATCTCTTCCTTTATGACATTCTGTGTCTTTTTCCTTGAAGACCAGTGAGGAATTCAGGCAGGTGATGAATGGTTTTCAAAACCAGAAGCACAAGAAGGGGGAAATGTTCCAAGAACCGGCCTTAGCTGAGATCCCCCCATCAGTGGATTGGAGAAAGGAAGGCTGTGTAACTCCTGTGAAGGACCAGGTAGGACCGTGTCCAGCAGATCATCTGTTCTCCAGGAAGGAGTACAGCCGTAAAGGCGTTGCTCTCCATGAAGTGGGAGGCTGTGGAACAATGTGCAGTTTGCTATTTTTAAAAACAGTTTCCAGATATAGCGTCTGTTGTCAAAGTCTTGCTATTGGTTTTGTAGAATGAGCACTTTTGAATTTTGTTTTCAGGGTGTGTGTGGTTCTTGTTGGGCTTTTAGTGCAACTGGTGCCCTTGAAGGACAGATGTTCCGGAAAACTGGCAAACTGGTCTCACTGAGTGAGCAGAACCTGGTGGACTGCTCTCGCGCTCAGGGCAATAAGGGCTGCAGGGGTGGCCTCATGGATAATGCCTTCCAGTACGTCAAGGACAACAAAGGCCTGGACACAGAGGAATCCTATCCGTATTCTGGAACGGTAAAACACGTGCCTTATCATTCTAGCTCTGCTTTTGAGTGTTGAGCACTTCAGAGAAAACACCATATTTAGAATTCACATTTTAGGCTGGAGAATCTGTATCTACAAACTGTCGGAGCTGCACAGTTCTCTGTTTAGATGGTTCCTGCTGCTGTGTTACATGAGATTTACATACCATTCTCTAGATAGGAAAAGTTTCTCATGGCCAGGGAGACTGAGAATGTCTCGTTGAATATACACACCAGCTGGTTCTTCAATTTCAAAGCAACCGATAGCACTTCACCTCCTGGGATGCTTTATAACAAACTTGACTGAGAAATCATTAAACTGCCAATTGTCTTGAACTCATGTTCCCCGGGAGGTGCGATATAATCACGTCTCTTCCCTTTTACCTTTAAAAGGATGACACTTGTAAATACAAGCCTGAGTTTTCTGCTGCCAATGACACTGGTTTTGTGGACATCCATAAGAACGAGAGGTCCCTTATGAAAGCAGTGGCAAGTGTAGGGCCCATTTCTGTTGCTCTGGATGCAAGCCTTGAGTCCTTCCAGTTCTATGAAAAAGGTGAGGATTTGTCTTTATATAAATTCAGGCAGAAATATTATAAAACCACCCTGACATACAGCAAGACCGACTCTTCGGCATGTAGAATTCCTGGATGTGTGGATTTAACATAGTTGTGCATTTTACAGATGTAATATTTGTGCCAGATGTTGTCCATCTGACATGACTTAAACCATATCCCCATGATTTTAAGTGCTTCATAAATATATCAAATGGCTACATAATTTGGCTGATAGAGCTTCATTTACTTTACTTTTAAAAAGTTGTTAGACCTTTAAAATATTCCAAGAATTTTGCTACTGAAATGAAAACTGGAAAAAAACCTTGGCTCAAGTAGTTTTGTGTTTTGTTTGTTTTCTTAGATTGACATCCTAAAAGTAGAATATGTTTTCAACCAGTGGTCTTTTATGCCTCTTGATAAGTTGTTTCTAAAAGTGATCGTGGCAATTTGTATTTCTCTTAGTATTACAGGAGCGCCTAACTCCCAGCCTAGATTCTTAAAAAATCTTGTTTTTAAATATTACCTGGATTTATGTACTCTAACTGAATGTTGAGAGGCCTCTCTTACTGTGGTTGACAGGCAAAATTACTGTCAGTTCTTGCCTGGAGATCTTCACCCCAGCAATGACTTCTGTTCTCCTAGGCATTTATTATGATCCGGATTGCAGCAGCGAGGACCTGAATCATGGTGTTCTGGTGGTTGGCTATGGCTTTGAAGGAGTAGAAATGGATAACAATAAATACTGGATTGTCAAGAACAGGTATAAAATGCCAGAAATACTTATATTTGATTTTGGAAAGGGAATCCCAAGCTTGCTAGGGCATCGATACCATTTTGGTACCAATGCATTTCTAAATTTGAAAATGTTCTTAATTCTGAAACACACCTGGCCCCAAGAGTTCTCTTTTTCAATTTCTAATTTTGCAGTTCTGTGAAAGGTTTGGGGATAGAATTATATGCAGGTTTGGAACCCAGCCATGAGCAAGAACTGTGGTCTCTCCTGCTTCTTTCTGAATCGGTCTGGGCCTCAGGCGCACTGTTTAAGCAACAGGTGTTATTGTTGATAAACATCGATGTGTTTGGTTACTTGTATAAAATGGAAACCCTCTCTTCTTTCAGCTGGGGTACAAAGTGGGGCATGGATGGCTACATAAAGATGGCCAAGGATCTGGACAACCACTGTGGGATCGCCTCCCTGGCCTCCATGGCCAGCTATCCTATTGTGTGAGATGGTGGTGATTGAGATGTGATTAAGAACAGAATAACCAGAGGATGAATATTATCTCATCAGAACCCTGGCCGATGTGGGTCAGTGGTTAGAGTGTCAGCCCAAGCACCCGAGGGTCTCGGGTTCAATTTCCAGTCAAGGGCATATACTTGGGTTGCAGGTTTGATCCTGACCCCAGTGAGGGTCTGTGCGGGAGGCAACCAATTGATGTGTCTCTCTCACTTCGATGTTTCTTTCTTTCTCTACTCTCTCTACCTCCCTCTCTCCTGTCCATTCTCTCTCTAAAAATAAATAAATAAATAAATAAATAGGAAAAACTCCTCAGGTGGCAATTATTAACAACAACAGCAAGAAAACAAACAAACAAACAAAAAACCAAAACCCTGCTCAGACCTGTGGGATAAAACAGTTGAGTCATTGAATATCTAAGCTGTGATTTGAATTCTGCAAGATTTTACACTGGTAAAATGTTCCACTTATTTAATTATTGTGTTAACAGTTTGTATGATTGACTTGCCTAATAACTTTTGCATTTTTATGTTTAAAAAGGATGTACGCATTTTTATCTTTTAAAATAAAACTTTCAAAATAGAGGTGGAGCTTCTATTTGTTTTTAAATGGTGAACATTTTGTATAATGGAAAATGTAATTGGGCTCTAGAGCCGTAACTGAATGTGCTAGTGGTCCATTGGAGAAGGGCTGGGGCCTTCTGGCCGTTCTCCTTATAACCAGGCAGATCTCAGGTTCGTTGTCCCTTGGCTGTGTCTGACTCAGCTCTTGAATGGAGCAAAATTTAACAAATGATCCATAAAGAACAAAAGTAAGTTATTTTAATAAATAAAAAATTCACATATTAAATAGGAGATTACACATACATAGGATTTCCAGACTAGAAAGGCACTTGAGAGGTCATGGCCATTTGACACAAGATGGTTACAGACCAGCTGAGTGACAGGACAAATGTCACAGGGCCAGTTTCTGAAGCATCCTCTCCAACTGTTTGTAAGACCATGTGGCCTCTTTGCAGTTGAGAAAGGACACAACATAGAGGATTGCCAAGAATGTTTGTCTTTGGGGCCAGAAGGGGTGAAGGATGAGCTCCTGGATTTGAGGCTGGGCTTCAAAATTAGTGCTGTGGCCTCAGAGGTGGGTGAGAGGTGAGAGGGTCAAAGTGATAGTCAGGCCTAATTTATACCTAGCTACCTTATCTCTGAATTTATTTCAAAACAAAACAAAAACAGCAACCTAATTCTATATTCTGCAGGCCAAAGAAGCACATAGTTCCATTTGTTGTCTGTTTCCACTCAAGGAAATATAAAGAGCAGGTGGAAGTATTTAGTTAATAGACCCCACAATTCCTTATGAAGACACGAAGTGTAGGACACCTGGGGACTCGGCCCCAAGGCCTCCAGCAGCCTCTGTCCAAGTCCGTCTGTCCTGGACCATGTGCCCTGCTGGACCCTCCGTGTGGCCTTCCCTTGAGGCCTTTAAATTTACAGCTCTGTGACCTAAAGTGACAAATGTGTTTAGAGTGAAACTCTGTGGGTTCTGTGGTCAGACTAACAAGTGTGTTCACAGGAAGATTTGGGAGGCTCCCAAGCTGAACCCCTTTTGCTGCTTGGCACCTATACTGAAACATCTGGAGTCTATGCACCCCCACTGTGCCCCAGTCATCACTGTGGGAGTGACAAGCGGGAGCTGGTGCTTTAGGGAGAGGGAGGCCCGGGAACTCCAGCAGGAGGAGGAATCTGACATGAACCCAGGGAGCCAGGCAATGAGACAGGATAGAGGTGGTGTCTGAGCAGAGACTGGTGGACAGCATCCCTGAGAAAAGAGAAACCATGTTTAGGGAAAGCGGGGAGAGACTGAGCTGAGGTGTGGGAGATGAGGCTGGGTCCACACGTGGGTTTTACAGACACACGGACCACTGGGAGTGCGGTGAAAAGACTGTTCCGGTTATCTGTTTCTGTAAAACACTACCCCAAACATTGCAGCTTAACAGTAACCATCTTTCCCACTTCCTGTCTGGCTTAGTGGGGTGTTACCACTGGAAGTCTCTCCTGAAGGCCTGAATTGTCTGTAGGTCTGGCGGGCTCACAGCCAAGTGGACTCACGTCACTGTCCCAGATGCTGCTGACCGGAGCACGTGCACAGGCCACAGCATGGAGACTGCCCCTGAGAGGGCTGCCCCTGGAGGCGGGGTGCCAGGACGCCCAGGGAGGACCTGCAAGGCTACTGAGGACCGTGTGTACCCCCAGTGGAGTCTCTGCGGCTGTATTGTAGTTGGGGGATGTCACAGAGGGAGCCCGGATTCCAGGGAGGGGGCTGGGTTGAGGTCACTAGCAGAAGAGCATGGGACATGGAAGCTATGGTGGTGGTCACCTTTGGAAAATGCAAACTTGCACAGTTCATCTTGAAAAATCCACTGGAAAGGGTGTCTGGGAATGTCAGCTTGCTTCACCGTAACAGGCCAGCTCAGGCTGCTGTCCCTGGAATTCCGGAAGTTCACACCAAGATAGAGTGAGACCTCTCAGATGTCCAAATGATTAAACACATATAAGGTTTTGTCATTTTTAAAGACATTCATATTTAAACTTGGGGAAAGTTTCAAACTAAATGATGTCTAAATGATTAAACAGATATCAGAAGTTTCTGAAACTTTCAAAGACATACTAACTTGTGAAGAGTTCCAAGCCATAGCTATATTTTTAAAATAGGTCAATGAACATAGATTAAATAAAGCTGAAAACAAATTTCATTACACAAAAGTCTTGTCTGAAACATAAACTTACTATCAGAAGCTGGAAGAGGCAGCAGAAGTTTCAGCTTCCACAACCTCAGAGGAAGTATTGCCCCACAGACACTCTCGGTTGGAATTCTAGCCTCAAGACGGTGAGAATCAAGCCTGTGTGATCAATGGAATGTCAGCCCCGGGCACTGATGCTCCTGTGCACAGCTGGACTGTGTTCTCCTCAGCGGCCCAGGGACCCAGCTGGCCCCAGCCGGTCAGGACCAGCGGGACAAGTCAGACTTGCTGACCATCCAGGCAGGACAAGTAAAAAATCTATCCGCTCTAAATGGTTCTCAGCCATACATTACGTGCAACAAGACCGAGTTTTATTTTGACAAGTTTTCATCTAGTGTCTTAGGATTCCGCTGAGCTCAAAATATCTTACCATCCACAGGGGAATCAAGTAAGACAGGAGACATTTAAGAAACCCAACAGGATGTAGCATGGGCAGCACGGGTAGCAGTGAATTTAGGGATCTGCCAAGCAGAAAAAAAGGCACAAGAAGGTTTGGGAATCTTTTGTCTCCTCACATGTCCTCTCTCATCTAAATCTAGCACTGGCTGGGTTCCATACCGGAGACCAAGGATACCTTATCGAAAAGCATTCTCACTCATCAAAATGCACTTAAGACACATGTTGCTTCTTTACTCTCTGGTCCAGTTTTCATGGGATGACATCAAATGTTTTCTGTTTTTCTTTTTGAGAGAGAAAAGATCATGAGAAACATATGAAAGATACATGGCAATGATGGAAATAGGACTTAATATTAGATACGCTCCTCAAAAAGTAGTGGTGACCCAAGATGGCCTACCTCAGCGTGGGGACTATAGCTGGTCTTTTTGGCACCGAAGTCCTGACCTTTGACAGGAAGTCCTCTTTTAGACCATGGCCTCTGGGTTTTGTGCTCTGCCCCTGGGGCGACTCATGGAGGTAGTACTCCTGGTTGGCACTTCCGCGCTTACCACCGTCATTCTCCCTGCAGTCTTGGGAGCCTTTGTCACATGATTGCCATGCTGTCCTGGGTGTCAGTCTCACTTCCAAGAAGAAGATAGGTTCCTGGGGATGAGCTGCATTTCCCAACGGAAAGCCCAGAAAACACAGTCTCCAGCAGAGCTAACCATTTCCCTACTGGGAACCTTCATTTATCTTCTTCCCACGCATCTTCCCAGCCATCAGTGTGGATCAGGCCATTCTGAGAGGTGGTGAGATACCAGCAGGGAAGAAGGATGCCCAAAAACTCAAATACAGTATTTTGTAATGTTTTGGAATATTCTTTTACTTTAACTGTCTTTGTACGTGTTTTCTCTGCCCTTCCCTGTGGGCTTTCTCCCAGGTGTACACCAGGCTCTTCCCTTTCATCTGAATGTGGCTGAACTGTCACCCTCTCCATGAAGCCTGTCACTGCCCAGAACTAAAATTAGAATAACCTTCCCTAGCATTGCTCTTCTCTTCCCTGATTTATTTTTCCCACAGTTTTTATACCACCTGACACACACTTTCATTTTATTTATTGCTTTTGTTTATTGTGTCTCTGCACACATTAGCATTGAGTCTATATACAGATCCAGGAGTTTTGTTCACCTCTCTATTCTCAGCACTGAGGACAGGTCCTGGCAAACAGTAGGCACACAAGAAAACCTGCTGCCAAGATGAAATGACCTCGCTGCGTTATGTACGAGTACATTGTCAGGGTTTTAAGAGTCAAGCAGTGAAGTAAAGCAAATTCCCTTTTGGTACTCTATCCTCCAACACACATCCCTCTTCCTCAGGGAAATAACCAAAATTAATTCACTGATAGTAATAGTCCTTTTTTCTTGGTCTTTACCCAAAAACACATGCAGTTTTGTTGGGTGCTTTTTAAAATTTTTACAAAAATGGCATTCTCTCATATCTGTGAAATGCCCTTTTCACCTACCATTTATAGCTGAGTCATATGTCCTTGTTTGTATTTCAGACTGAGATGGTTAATTTTTTTTAATCCTCACTCAAGGATATGTTTATTGATTTATTTTTTAGGGAGAGAGGAAGGTAGACGGAAAGAAACATTCATTAGTTGCCTCTTGTACACACCCTGACTGGGGATCAAACCCGCAGCCTAGGTGTGCACCCTGACCTGGAATCAAACCCAAAACGTTTTGGTGTATGGGACAACACTCCAACCACCTGAACCACCAGGTCAGGACACTGAAATGGTTAATTTTAAGTGTCAACTTGGCTAGACAATGGTGCCCAGTTCTTTGGTCAAACACTACTCTGGAGGTTGCTGTGAAGTTACTGTGTAGAAGTGAATAACATTTACAATCAGTTGAATTTAAGTAAAAAAAGGAACTGGACACCTAATGCAAAAAAATGAAACTCCACCACTATCTTACACCATACACAAAAATTAACGCAAATGGATCAAAGAGGCCTTTTCAGACGTTTATTGACTATTTGTGTTTACTCTTCTGAAAATTGCAGTTCTATATCTTTAGTTTATTTCTTTATAGATAGTTTATCTTTTTCCTCTTAATATTTATTATTCTTGATACTCATTTTTGTTATATGTTACAAATATTTTCTCTTAAGCTATCAGTTTTTTTAGAGAATTGCATTTATTTAATTTTTATTATTTTATATATTTTTATTGATTTCAGAGAGAAAGGGAGAGGGAGAGATAGAAACATCAATGATGAGAGAGAATCATTGATCAGCTGCCTCCTGCACGCCCCCAACTGGGGGTTGAGGCTGCAACCTGGGCATGTGCCCTTGACCAGAATTGAACCCAGGGCCCTTCAGTTCGCAGGTCGACACTCTATCCACTGAGCCAAACCGGCCAGGGCTATCAGTTGTCTTTTAACTTTGTGGTGTGTTGATTTTATTTTGATGTAATCAAATCTCTTTTTTCTTTATATCTTTTCCTTTGTGTCTTTTGGTCCCATTCAAGGTCATAAATATAGCACCATTATCTTTTTGCAATACCTTTATATTTTTATTTTTATATTTAATTCTGGAATTAATCTGCAATATGTTTGGGGGATCTAGTTTTATATTTTTTTCTCAAATGACTAGCTAATTATTCAAACACCACTCATTTCCCCCCACTAATTTGAAAAAGTATGTTTTCTTCTTATTTTTAAAAAGCACCTATTAAAATGATGATATGACTTTCCTCCTTTCAGTGTGTTAACTGCCTCCAGTTGCTGAAGCCTGTCTCCCCAAAGTATAATGGAAACCAGTGAATGATCCCACCTTTCCCATGTGGGGAATGCACACCTGTACAGTCCACTTTTGAGAAATGCTTGAAAATGGAAAGGAAAGTGGGTTTCGCCCTTGGGAAGCCAACCAAGAGGAAATGAGAAACCAAGAGGGAAAGGGTTCTCCGCTCACGTGGGCCAGAGAGCCCCCTCAGTGGTCTTTCTGGACCTTGGCTATGGAAGCACCGGTCACCCAGGCCCCATTGCCCCATTGGCCTGGCATCTTTGATCTGTAGCCTCTGAGAATGGCATGGGAGTCCCATACTCTTCCCTCACCCCCTTTCTTGGGCTTGATGGGAAGAAGAATGCACATGACTGGTGAATGGACCTTTCCCGGAGCCACCACTGCCATCCATCAAAGCAACGTACACTATGATTGAAAATGCTCTCAGCTTTGTTTCCAAGAAAACCTCCTCTTCCTGGCTCTGTAGTCTTTACATTACATGCTGTAAACTCAGCAAGTCACGGTATTCATGAGATTTTGAAATGAAGATTTCAGTGAAAGTTTGAGTTGCACACCCAGCCTCCTCAAGGGTCTAGATCTCAGGCAGGTTAAAAAATTAACCATTTGAGATATACATTTCAAATAGAGTGTCTAATAAAGCATTCATAGCCCACTGATTAGAATCAGGATTTTTTTCCGAAGAAAAGACATTCTTTGTTCCTTTATAGAAAGATGAAAAAATTTTAATTTATGTATTAAAATGTGGCTGCCTCTGTTACTGCAGCCAAGCCACAGTGGACTGAAGAACAAGGTTGAGTCCTGAATTAGAGTCAAGTGGAAATCTTCCTTTGGATTGAATGAACACCCTGACCCAAGGAGAGCCTTGCTTCTTCCCATGGCTTCTCCTGGGCCCCACCTCCACACCGCCACCTTTTGCCTTAACCTAATGCATCAATCACTTTAGTGGATTTTCTAATGTGAATCATTCTTGATTTTTCTGAGTTAAGTCCGACTGCATTCTGATGCATCTTTGTTTTAAATACTTCTGGATTTGATTTGTCCACATTTCATTAAGGACTCTTGGCATCCAACTTCATACACATATATAGCAGTTCTTGTTAAAACCAGCTCAGATTTCTGATGCACATGACACCCATCCCAATGTTGATATAATTGGACAGATGGAGAGTCATCTAACTAGTGCACTCTGGGGAACCCCTGGGGTTGATTACAATATTTTCCCCCAAAAACAAAAATGCAAAGTCAGGGGGTTGAGAAAAGTAGGTGTTAATTTTTAAATATTAGCTCCATTTAGTATGTTGCCTTCACAATAGGTGTTCTTATTTTTCCATTCATATTTTTACTAGTCGTTCAACTTATTGCTCCCCCAAAATGGATCAATCTGACAGTTTAGAATTTAATAGCCATGAGTTGTCAGCCATACACACACACACACACACACACACATACACATACACATACATACATACATACTAGGGACCCGGTGCATGAATTCATGCACCTTGAAAGGAATTGTGGGCCACGAGGCTGCAGTAGGCACAGGGGTGCATCTCAGCCCATCCTCTGCATCACTGCCCGGCCCCTCCTGCCATGGCCCCTGGTCCCCTGTCTGCCAGCAGCCCTGCTCCCACTGCTCCCACGTGCTTGCACCTGCGGTGCGATTGGGGCTGGCACCAGCAGCAGGTGCGAGCACCAGGCAGGACCTCAGCGTGCGGGAGCAAAGAATTTTCAGTAACCACCAGAGGCTCGTCCCAATGACAGCAACCGGTGCCCCACCTTGTTCAGGCGCCCCTGCTCACCTGCTCCACCATTCCGCCTCAGCCAATGCCTGCCATGTTCTACGCACGCCCCCTGGTGGTCATGGCACGTCATAATGACCAGTTACATATTAGTCTTTTATTATATAGGATATACATTTAAATATATACATAAAGTATGTATATATTCAATATATATTTTTATTTCATAAGAAATAAAATGAATCACTACAGGATAAGACACTAGGTTCAAATATTAAGCCAACCAAGGTAAATTCTTTACTGATCTCTGTACTTTTTCCCCCCAAGTAGATAGCTACCGATTACTTGAGCTGACAGACTTAGAATTACAACCATTTTTTGCCACCACTCATGACAAAAGACAAATCAAAGTTGTTCTTTTCACATGTGGACCTTTATTCTTAGCCATGTGCACTGAGGACAGAGTCTCCTCTGGCCTCTAGACCTGTCCTGAGCAGGTTGATGCTGCTTTTCTGTTTGTGGTTGGGTGGACTGGCCTGTTGTGACTCATCACCACTGTTTCTGCCTATCAGTCATTTCGGGTTCTTAATGCAGAGGACAAGACAAAAAGCAGAGGGCTTGCAGGGTCAGACTCACTACTTGCCTGCCTGGTTTCTCTGTACACAGGTGAGATATTCCTGCACATCATCCGGGGACCCCAGAATAAGGGGGGCTCGTTGGTGAATGGCCTCGGGCTTCACGTCCAGCACCGGCTGGGTACCTGTGGTCGCCAAGCCCCCCGCCTGCTCAATGATGAAGGCCACGGGATTGCACTCGTACAGGAGCCGGAGCTGCAAAGAAAGGGTCAGGCAGGTTGCAAGTTGCCCCAAATCTCAAGCCCTGCCCCTGAAGCTGGATGCAGAATTCCCACCGCTGGACTTCTGCCTGGTCAGTGCAGTGGGCTCCAGCCCCTCTGCAGAGGGGGCTGCCCGAGATCTAGCGCCTCGGGAAGGTTGCTGGGTACATCAGCTGCTGAGCAGGGCATGGGCCTTTGCAGGCACCGCTGCTCAGCAGCTACCTGACTTGTGACCTGTGAGAGACCTGCCTCTTCACTCGGGCAGATGAGATCTCAGTGCCCCTTTCTTGCCAGTTTCCTCAGGAGGGAAACTGAAGCTGTGGCCTGGTTAGAGGCGCTGTCGGTGAGAAAGCAGGCTTGGCTGGGGTTGGAAGGTCACCTCAGAGTGCTGGGTGCCCTCCCAGGATAGCCCCAGTGTCCCGGGGAGCGACAAGGAACTCCAATCTCAAGTGTCCACTCGGCTGAGCAGTGTGCTGGTACTTACATTGCCTTTTTTTGGCCCTTAAACTAAATGAACTCGCGTTGCTTACAGCACACAGCATCCTGCACGTCCCCTCTCACGGTCTGGCAGTGAGGCTTGCCACCTGCCTTCCTCCTGGTCACCCGCCCTGAGGGCAGGCACAGCATCTACCTGGGTCACTGTGACATCTCCAGTCCCAGTACTGCCGACACAAAGAGAGTGTCCAAACAAGGCTGCCACAGACCTCGCCCTAGGGCTCCCGGGAGATGGCAAAAACGGGGGGTGGGGGTAAAAGTGGCCGTGCACTGCTTGCCAAGCTGTGCCCATGGACCCAGGGCTGAGCCTGTTTCGAACAAGGACTACCTCTTGTAAAAAGGCTTGATGGAAACTAGCAGGTGACCTCCCGTGTCAATAATTCATGGCGAGTTGAACTGAAATGGGCTGGAACGAATGTCCTTTTTGGGTCTATTTATGTAATTATGTTGTGACGCCCTCCTCAGACTACCCCCACCAGACACTCACACACACACACACACACACACACACACACATTAGATTCAAGGTGACATTCTAGCTAATTTTTCTGACTTGGTACCATTCTATCTTCTCCTTCTTTCCCCCGTAGATGCAAAATCTATAATTTCTAAAGTCCCTTTTCTATAATCAGCTTAGAAAGTGGTTGACCCAGCACTATGCAGCCTTTTCCTTTCTTTCCTTCACATTTATTTTGAAGACATGTTGAAACTACTTGGAGAAACAGCCATGTCTGGTGCTGATGGTTTTATTTTTGTTATTGCATGGGGAGGAATGAAGCGTGTCTGGTCTGGGTTGGAGAGCCAGGCACCCAGGAGAGAGTATGTTCAGACTCTGGGGCATTTACTTGCTATTTTGGTAAAACAGAGTACAATGCCCTCACCTAGACCTCCTGCCCTTAGAGCCGTGGGCAGCCTGGGGGGCACAGCGGAGCCCCAGCACGTGTGGGCACCTTGAGTCCGCTGGTTTTGTCCCTGATCATCCACAGAAGGACACTGGAGGCCATGCTGTCCTGGACAGGCCACCAGGGAGACTCTGGCCGGCAACTTGCAGAGCTGGGCTCTTTCCTCCCCTCTCCCTGGCCCTGGGGGTGAGGGCAGGGCTTTTGGGTGTCAGACACTAACGTCCCAGTTGTAACCAACTGACCTTTGTTTGTACCTTGTTGATTCGGACACTTCAGAATCAGACAAACAAAGCACAGCGTTCTCACACAGTTTGTCCTGGAGCCAAGGTTTGCTCTGACCTTAAGGGCCCAGGGGTGTAATAAATCCTCTGAAACAGTGCCCAGGGCGTCATGGTGCCTTGGCCTGTGGGCCTCCCAATCTATATTTTTCTGCAGTTAAAATCCACACGGCTCTACAATAGCCTCACATCCACTCATGGGAAACACACCTCATTGATGTTCTACCTGCCCACTCACGGACAGGCATGCCCAGGCCAGGCGCAGCCGAAAAGCAGGTGCGAAGAGAAGGGGAACGCCGCTGGCTCCCTGACTGGGGATAGCCAGTGGACAAGGGAGAATTACCTTGCCCTTAGGGTTCTTCTGGTTCGCTGGGTATAGGAAAATCCCTCCATAGACCAGGGTGCGGTGCACATCGGCCACCATGGAGCCCACATACCTGGCCCCATAGGGCGCCCCGCTGTCCTAGAAAGCAGAGAGGGAAGAGACAAGATGCAGTGAGTTCTGCAATTAGCTAGCAACCGCCCCCGGTCACCAGTCCAGTGGTGTGGCATCTGCATTCCAGGTTCTTCGTCCTGCACCCAGCAGCGTAGGAATTGAAAAACATTATATCACTAAGCATTTCATTCAGTAGGAGCCCCCATAGCTTGACCAGTGATTGAACTCATTCAATGAGGACTACTTCAATTAAGACACTGCACCCTGACACAATCTTAAGAGAACAGCTATTTTTTTAAAAAGGAAGTATATATTGCATAAAAGCAGATATGCCACCCCAAAATATGTCACATGGGCATATGGACTATTTTCAATTAAAGTTCCTTGAGAACTAGCCGTGCAAGAAGGGCACTCTGACCCCCCTTTGTCCCCCGAAAGCAGGAAATTACTCTCCCATGCGAAAGGTACCCTCCCCGTCCCAGGAGGGAGAGCCATCCTTACAGCAGAGGCAGGGAATTTAGGGCTGAGAAGGCTGTATCCACAGACCTGGCTACGTCCTCACTAATTTACTGCCCTACACCCCCTTCTCTGTCCTCTCAGTCCTCCACACATTTATTGTTTCCTTGTCTGAAAGGAGCTTCGGTCATTTGAGTTCACATTTCTGTGGGCTCCCATAAGTACAAACTTAAATCTGTTTTCTCCTGTTAATCTGTCCGTTTAGTTAGTAGACCAGCCAAAGAACCGAGAAGGGAAGAAGAGAAAGGTTTCCCCCCTTGTGATTCACACAGTTGCTGGGCAGCCCCTGAAACTCCCTGGCGTGCCGCGCTTCAGAGCTCTCTCTGCTGCCCGAGAGCCAGGCCCCTTGAACAATGACGTTTGCACTTACTCCAAGCATGTTCACCACGGGCAAACTCTTAAGCAGCTTTAGAAACCATTTCTCACTTAAAATAGTGTATAAAAGTGTTATCATTTCAATGTGTGATCCATAGAAAACAGAACCCAGGCGTGATTTTACATTTCCTTCCTCCACTCAGCTTTCCAAACCCGGGTGTGTCTCACCGCACATCTCCCATCAGACTCGTCGCAGCTCAAGTGTTCCACAGCCTCATGTGGCGGTTGCGTTGTTAGTGCAGATTTCATTACAACCTTTTTCTTCTCATATTTCAAAAATGGTTAAAATGCAGAATATTCTGTATGTCTTTTTTGGAGGGAGGTATTTTTATTTTTTTTAATTGAATTTATTGGGAAGCAACCAATCGCTGCGTCTCTCTCACATCAATGTCTCCCCCCCCCCCACTCCCCCCCCTGCCCCATCCCTTCCCCTCTCTCTAAACATCAACTGAAAAAATACCCTTGGGAGAGGATTTAAAAATAAAAAATAAAAACAAAAACAAGAACACAGACAAAAGAAAAACAGACTCTTCAAAGCTTCGAGTTAAGGTTGAGGCAGCGAAGTCAGGTCCCAGCATCCTGCTGACCGAGTGCCACCTGGGCCCATGGAATCCCACCAGGAGCTTCCAGGTGGGCTTCCCACACCAACGCTTTTCACTGTGTGAAAGGGGCCTCTCTCACCACATCCCCAGGATTCGGTGAGAAAGGGCCCCACTTGTAAACAAGCTTTTGTTTTACTCCCACTTTAGGCCAGACTTTACACTTGATCTGGAAATTCTTTAACAATGTGCCCATTTCTGCCTTAGAAGCTCTCCCCGGATGGCGGGCAGGGACCGGCTGATCACATTGAGAGTCAAAGAGCTCCCTAAAGTGTGGTGTAAACACAAGGCCCAATGTTAGAGCATGTGAATGGGACTTTCAAACATAACTCTTCCATCTGAAAGCAAATATAACGGAGTGCCAGAATCTATGAAGCCCATAAAACAAATGACGAGAGAGAGGTTCTGGCCTGAACTGCTGAGTTTCGAAAATATGGGCTCATTAAAAACAATTGCTCCTGGAAAAACTCACCGGGGAAGTGTTATCTTTAGTAGGCAAACTTTAGCTATAGAAGCTATTGACTGCTTATGAAGGCAGAGTCTGCCACTGCCGGAGACCAATTCCAGCATGTCATAATTTCAAGAATTTCATCAAAAGGTTGATGAGACTTGGGGACTCAACAGGGTTGGGTCACACATGTAGTCACCTGTTGGGAATGGCTAAAGGCATTTCCCCAAACCTGAATAGGAAACTGATTGTGGCTGCCAGACAGTTAAAGGGCATCTTAATCTACATGTTATTGCCTCCTACTGGCCAAACACCTGAACAGCCGTAGGCTATTCCCCAAACTGACAATGCTTCTGTACCCTTTGAAACCTTACCCTTTGAAGTGTATAATCTCCACCTTGCCTTAGGACAAATTGTGTGAATAAAAGCAAGGGTCCTAGACAAGGAGGGACTCTTCAGTTCCTTCAGCTGAAGGTCCTCTGACCCCCAATGCCTTTCAAAATTATATCTCGTCTCTGGACTCTTTATTAGTCTCTGGATTCCTATGTCATCTAAGGGCAGCCTTTTCCAGATTCCTGAACCCTTCTTGATGCTGAGACAAGACCCCAGCATGCTACTCCATACTGATCAGAGCCATGAACAGTGGCATCAAACCTACTCCAGCCGGGCCCTCAGAGCCACCATCGAGACAGGAACCCACTGAGATGGCATTCTGCCTTGGGTTTTATTCACTCACCTCAGGAAATTTCTTTTTCTGCACATATTCCGTGGTGGCAGCATCAAAATACTTGGCGTAGCCCTCATTGAGGCTGTAAATATTTCCTTTCTTTTTAATTTTGACCTCTTTTTCTACCAGAACAAATTCACCAAGAGCCTAGAAAGTTGAAGAAAAATACCAGTAAGACGGGAGATACCAGGAGACAGAAGCCAGTAGCACACTCCCCGACAATCACAGAACATGAGAAGACGTGGGCCTCCTGGAAGGGCCCAGGGGGTTGCCAAGTCCTTGAGCAGCCTGCCCAGTGATATTTGCATGAGATCAATAAAGAACAGTGACAATATTGAGTCTGCACAGGAAGCATAAGCAGGAATATAACAGGAGATAAAATAATTCAAGGGAAGAGGGAAAGTTTCCTTTGTAACGTTCACGGTCAGCTAGACTACTCAGTACAAGGAACCCAGCTGTATTTATCCCCCAACGTATCACCCTCGGCTAATTCCTAATGTTTTCAGGGAGACTTGGGCCATTAACAATGAGAGAACAAGTTACACAAACAGGGATTTGTCATGAAGGTGGGGAAGGCAGTTCAACCACTAATTTGTGGTCCAGTTATTTTATCTTAATAGTTCAGTCTTGGAAACCATTAAAAGTTCCTGGTATCCCAGTTCTTATCTGGGGTAAAGGAGAAATCTCTTCAATCAGAAACTGTATGCACTTGGCATAAGGAATAGTTGATAAAAATTAAAGAAATCCTTAGAATTATAATAACATTGTGCTCAGTCCCCCATGGTCACTTTCTGTAGGACACCCTCAGGTATCCTGGTATTGAGTATGGTGACATCAATCTTGACAATATTTGACAAAGTAGCTCACAAGTGATAGGCAAAGCATCCAGATTTTAAAGAGAAATTCTGTAAGTTACTAATATTTTCCAAAATCTCTGCTGAACATTTTCAATGTACACTTGCCATGCAAGCTCAGCCTTCTTTTTTGAACTCTTGTGTCTTTATCTAATTATTTCTTCCTTTAGTCAGCATCAGGCTATCAGGTTTCTCAGCTACCCTGAGGCTGTGCATGTCTCACTGGGAGAAATCTGAGCATAACATAACACAGAACCTGGAAAAGCAGTTTCTACCATCTCTCCTCCTATGGGGAAGAACATGTCGATTAGGGGAAGTCTTCCAAACCCAGGCTGTCCAATAGGGTAGCCAGCAGTCACAGGTGGCTGTTCAAGTTCATTAAAATGAAGTAACATTTTCAAACCCGGCTCCTCGGTCCCACCGGCCTCATTGCGGGTGTCCAACAGGCACCCGAGGCCAGCGGCTCCTGCGTTAGACAGCACGCATCACAAAGCATGCCGACGCCACAGGACGTCCTAGTGCGTGGTGCTACTCTAACGAATTCATGTTTCTGTCTGGAAATCGGCAGCACTGCATTCTGAAACCATTGTATTCCGTAAACCAAAGAGGAATAAACTCTGTAAGGGCATGGCCTGAGCTGAGAGGACTGAATCTGCTGAACCCCTCAAATTCCCTCACTTGGACTAAGGTCCTTAACGTTTTGTGATGACACTGTTGGCGCCCCAAACTAGACTCTGGCTCCAGAAGCAAGTACTAATAATAATGACCAGGGCCCTGACTGGGTGGCTCGGTTGGTTAGAGAGTCATCCCAATACCCTAAGGTTGTGGGTCCCATCCCCAGTCAGGGCACATACCAACGAACGCATAAATAAGTGGAACAACAAATCTCTCTCTTAAAGAAACAAACAAACAAATAAATAAATAAATCTATATAATAAAAGCCTAAGCGACTGTTACTGTGGAATGACCAGAACGACTGGCTGCTATGATGCAGCAGGGGCAAACGCTCAATGCAGGAGCTGCCCCCTGGTGGTCAGTGCGCTCCCACAAGGGGAGTGCCGCTCAGCCAGAAGCCGGACTCACAGCTGGTGAGCGCAGCTGCCACAGCAGGAGCCTCTCCTGACTCCTCGGCAGCACTACTGAGCGGCAGCAGCAGGCACAGCAGGCCGGGATGAGCACGAGCGGCGTTCAGCCCTGATTTGGGCTCCTCCCTGGCCGCCTGCCACTTGGCGCACTGCTACATCCCCTGAGGGGTCCCGGACTGCAAGAGGGATGTCCAGGACTGAGAGAGGGTGCAGGCCGGGCTGAGGGACCCTCCCCCCCAGTGCATGAATTTCATGCACTGGGCCTCTAGTAAATAAATAAATAAACAAATAAACAAACAAACAAACAAATAAATTTTTTGAAAAAAAGAAATTATTTAAGAATGACCAGGACATTATGCCAGGGGACTAGAACGGAAGTACAGAGCCCCATGGGGTCCCTCGGGCTGATGCTGCCATATTGGTACTTACTGGGTCAAGCATGAAGAGGTCCACTCCTTGCCCAGTGGAAAGAGCCACGAGGGTGGCACTGCCGTAGAGGGCATAGCCCGCGGCCACGATGTTGCGGCCTGGCTGCAGGGCATCCTTTTCCGAAGGCTCCTCCTCCGAGGTCTGGAGAAGAGAGGAAGGAACAGGGCATTGTCTCTGGAGAGAGCCTTGGCCAAGGCGGGAGCTTCTTAACTCTCCTGAGGAGTAACTTCTAAGAGTAAAATAAAAAGTATTGAGAGGAAACTCTGTATCTTTCAAAATGCTTTCACAGTATGTTTTTGTGAAACAATGGAGAGGCTCTACAACCCTCGTTTGGAAGAGAAGGGTCGGAGGTCAGAAAGGTACTCCCATAACATCTTGAAACCAGTGATCCATAGGCTGGGGTTGGACCCACGTCTCCCGTAGCTAAGCCAGCGTCGTTCTGAACAACTAACAAAATATGGGGCCAGTTTGCCCTCCGCGAGTAACAGCCTAACAACTTTATTTTAAAAGCAATCTCATCTTCTTTAAAGGTTTCTTTAAAATGTCACTTTCCCTTTAATATTTTTCTAGGGCTACAAGTTAATTTAATTAAAAATGGCATGTTCCTTTCAATATTTTTCCTTACTTTTGCAATCTTGCATTCTTTCTAACACATTTTTGTTTTTACAAATAATTATGTTTTCATTTGACTGTGTGTATGTGCTTAATGATTTGGCTTTATGTACAGATTCCCAGGCCACACACGGATGCTGAGAAGCAGGCCCCAGCGCAGTGGACGGCAGCGTCAGCATCACTCGGGATCTCGTTGGACGGGCATATTCTTGGGCTGTGCCCCCGGCCTCCAGAGTCAGAAATGCTGGGCCCTCAGGTAGTTCCACAGAAGTTTCAGAACCACGGCTCCAGAGCGTGGTCTCCTCAGAGACGTAGACGGCAAAGGTGGTATTAGGTTTTTTAATTCAAAGTCTTAAGTCATCTCCACTGGAGCTTTTGAAATACCTTTGCTCATCCACCAAAAGGATCACATTTTCTTCATGTGAAACCAGAGTTCTCCCAGAGCGGAGGTTTTCCTTTCTCTGAACCGTGAGCCTGCGGCCTCCGCAGGGCAACACACTCTCTCCTCGGTCCTTGGAAACTTGCACTGTGGCTTGAAGAAAATCCCTCCTCCCCAACTGGCTCCACTGGCCTTTATTGACTTGTAGCATCCCTGGCCTTGAAAAAAAATAACAAGAAATACTTTCTAGATCACAAGGCTTCCCTCCAGCGATTGCCCTGTCTCTGTCTTCATCTACATCCTGGAGACCAGGATGCCTGTCTACACTACCTTCCTTCTCCTGTCCCCACAGCAGGCTGATCCTACCTACTAAATCTGATGCTTGTTTTCCAGGCTTCCTCTTACCTGACCTCTAGGCAGTGTTGGATCCGTTGGCTGCTGCCTCCTGCTTGAGATGTGTCTCTCCGGAGCTTCTGTCCACTTCCCTCTTGTCTGGCTTTCTTTCTAACTCTCTAGATGTGTCTTCTCATTTGCTTTTCCCAACTCCTCTTCTTAAATGTTGGTGTTCCTTCTGGTTCCTCCCCAGTGTCTACCCAGTGCAAAATGGACCTCTAAATCGTCACCCTCTCCAGAATGGGGACTCTCAGCTGCTATATTTGTGCTATGAGTCCCAAACCCTCCCCACAAGTTTAATGGGGTCTGGGATGGATTCCTGCCCCAAACTGGCCCAATCAGAGTTTCTGCTCCAGAAATATGTATTTGGGGCTAGAACATTCTGGTTGATGGCAACTTAGGAGCATTGGGGTGATCTTTCTTCTGTCATGGGCCAGAGAATCAGAAAAAACTGGTCCGCAGAGAGAGGAAAGAGTACAGTGGCCATGGGAAGATAAGATGAGAGACTTTGACCCTTCTGTGGCCCAGGCCCTGTCTGAGGCTGGCCATATTTCTGTCTTGGGGCTTCCTGACTCGTCCCTGCCATTTACACCGGAGTCCTGACTAATAAAGCTCTCTTCTCTTCTCCGTCTACACACTCCTCGGCCACCTCACCCACAACCAAAGTTCCAAGCCCTACACAGGTGCCCGCGCCTCCCAGACCTCCATCTTCATCTGTCCTGATGGCCCAGCTCTTGGAGCCACCTGCCCACCAGACATTCTTACTCAGGTCCCACAGATGTCTCAAGCTCAACATGTCAAATATGGAATTCATCTGCCCTGTCTCACTCCCCCAAATTTCCACTCTTCTTCCATTGCTCCCCATCTGAGCAAATGGCACCATCATCTGACCAGTGGAAACCTGGAAATCACCCTTCCCTTCCTTCCACTAAGTCCAGTCAGTTCGACAACCCACTCTTCACAGGCCCCTGCCCTCCTGCCTATCCTCACCACTACCCCTTGGTCCGAGTGACCATCACCCCCTGCCTGGTCCTCCCACTCCATCCTTGCTCCACTCTGATCCATGTCACTTCTCTCTTTAAAACCCTTCATTGATTTCCCATGGCCTCGATGTCCAATGTTCTTCAAATATAAAAAGAACTCATAAATCAATAGCAAAAACACAAACTATATGATTAAAAAATGGGCAGAGGAATTGCTAGACATTTTCCAAAGAAGATATACAAAGGACTAACAGGTACATGAAAAGATGGTCAAAATCATCAATTATTGGGGAAATACCAATCAAAATCACAATAAAATATCACCTCGTACCTGTTAGAATGGGTATGATAAAAAGATAAGTAGTAAGTGTTGGCGAGGATGTGGAGAAAAGAAAATCCTTGTGCACTGCTGATGGGAGTGTAAGTTGGTGCAGCCACTATGGATACACTATGGAGGTTCCTCAAAATTAAAAATAGAATTATCATATGATCTAGCAATTCCACTTTTGGTTATATGTCTAAAGGAAATTAAATCACTATCTTAAAGATATATCTGCACCTCCATGTTCATTGCAGTATTCACAAAAGCTAATACATGGAAATACCTAGGTGTCCATCAATGGATGAATTGACAAAGAAAAAAATATATTTATATTTATATAATGGAATGTTTTTTGGCCACAAAAAAAGGAAAGAAGAAAATCCTGCCATTTGCAGCAACATGGATGGAACTTGAGGGCATTGTGCTAAGTGAAAAAATCAGAAAGAGAAAGACAAATACTACATGAGCTCACTTATATGTAAACTCTATAAAAAACAAACTCATAGAAACAGAGAATAGATTGGTAGTTGCCAGGGACAAAGGGTGGGGGACTGGGGAGAAATGGGTAAAGGTGGTCAAAAGGTACAAGCTTCCAGTAATAAGATAAATAAGTTCTCGGAATAAGGTAGATAGCATGGTAACCACAGTTAATAATGTTGTATTATACATCTGAAAGTTGCTGAGAGAGTACGCCATAAAATTCTCATCACAAGAAAAAACATTGCAACTATGTAAGGTGATAGATGTTAAATAAGGGCAAGATGTTATCGTCTTGATCATTTCACAATATATACATATACCGAATCATTATGTTGTACACCTAAAACTAATACAACGTCACATGTCGATTATATTCCAACACTGGGGGAGGAGCTATTAAGAGCTGCCCTGATGAAGGTAGGATGCCTATTTGAATCCCTGTCCTGGCTGGTGATGTTAATGGAGTTACTTACCTCCTCTATACTTCAATTTGTTCACCAATTTTAAAAAAAGCGACAGAAGTATGTGTGCCTCCCCTGGGGCTGAGGTGCGGACTGACCCGGAGCCCTGAGCTGAAGGAGGAAGAGCAGAGGCTGACTCGTGCTCTTTTTCAGAATCTCATAACTAGCACACCAGCGATCTCTATTTTTATTGTAAGCTGTACCTCGAAAGGGGAAACGAAGCTCCTTCACTCACCTAGCTCATTTCTGCGTAAACTCGAAACAGCATCTTAGTCTTTAACTTTCTCAGATACCAGAGAAGTGTCTTGAGTCCTCCTCTCCTCCCTCATGAAAGTCTCCCTGTCTCTCTTCAATACAAAAGGAGACACACCGACCCCGCGGAGGTGTCCTCTAGCCCATGCGGCCGTGGCTCCCATTCTGTTCTCCGAGGCAGGAGGCGTAGGCCACTGGTCTGCGCCTTGCTTTTCTTCTCAGAGAGAAAGGTCAGGCTAATTCATATATTCTGCCAAGGTTAGTTTTCTGCTAAGCTTTTGCCCTGAAAATCAAATTTTTGCCCCTTTTTTGGGACAACCATCAGCCGAGCATCATCCATGTGTGCCGACAGCACCTTGGCTGGCACGAGGCTTACCCAATCCTCCCCGCGTTGGTTTGACCGTAGGGAGTTTAGTGGGAAGAGTGTGTACCTGCAGTCAGAGAGATGGGCCTCAAAAGCCAGTCCCAGGGCAAGTTACCCAGCTGAACAACCCTGAGACCCTCAGGTGCCGCTGGCCTCCTTCTGCCCAAAGCCATCCTGATCGGAGCAAGGACTCACTCGCAAGTTGAGGAGGAGTGTGCACTATGTGGTTGTCATGAAGTTTCTGATGGTCACAGACTGACCCAGGGGATCTCACGGATGCTAGGAATGTGGAGCTGATGGAACGGCCCAAAGATACCCTACTTCCCAGAACCTGGGACCAGTTTGTGTTACATGGCAAAGGGACCTTGCCGATGTCATTGGAGTTTACCTATTTGAATAGCAGCTTACCCGGGACTCTCCGGTGAACCCAACTCTGATCAGATGAACTGTTGAAAGCAAAGCCATTTCTGTGGCTGGAGGCAGGGCACTGGGGCAAAGTGAAGGTGTCTGAGAGCCCAGAGGCGTGAGAAGGGCTTGTCCTGCCTTCGCTGGCTTGACGGACACAGGAGTCACAAGCCAGGCAATGCCGGAAGCCTCCAGAAACTGAGAACGACCCCCAGCACCGGCCAGCCAGGAAGCAAGGACCCCCACAACGCCACAGAGCCTGGCAGGATGCTGCCCCACAGCCCCGGCCCTCGATCCGAGGCCAGGCTGGCTGGCACGGGGTTTGCCCTTGGGAGACGCTGAGCAGAGAACCAGCCACACCTGCCAGGCTTCCGACCCAGGAAACCAGGAGATGGCAAGGGGGCGTCCTTTTAAGCTCTAAGTTGTCATGGCAGCAACAGAGAAGGAATGCAGTCAGTTGTGAGACACACAAAGGAGAAACGTGCCGCCTGGAGCCCACTCGGTGTCTGATGTCTGTGTCTCCTTCAGGTTTTTAAACAAGGCCCGCCTGTCCCCTCCCTTTGCCGTCCCGAATGCAGTGCCCGGGAGAGGGGGATGGTCGCTCCGGTTCCTTCAGCGGCACCTGGGGCGGAGCGGGCTTCACGACCTGCCTACCCGCCTCTCTGCTTAGTGGGAGGACAGAGGTTAGCCCTCCAGACTCGTGGCTCCCAGGCCAGGCACCTTCGGGAAACCACCAGAGCAAGGAGGCATGAAAGGTCAGACGGCCACTCACCTTCCTGTAGATGGCAAATATGGTGCCAATGGAGGCCAGACAGTCGATGTTGGAAGATCCATCCAGGGGGTCAAAGCAGACCACATACTTCCCCTAGATGCACAGAGGGAGAGCCACTCCGGTCAACACAGTCTATGTGCGTGGCTGTGCGGGGCAGATAACATACTGATAGCGCCAGAAAGTGATTGCGAGCAAAGGGATGTTCTTATCAAACAATGCAATTACTTAAGGAAGCAGAGTGGACCAGCGTATGTGAACTGTGCCGCTCAGTGCCTACCTCCCACCACAGAGTAGGTAAGGCCACACAGAGCAGTGGAGGGCCCTCCACCTCCAAAAAGCTTTCCCCCTGCCTCCTCTGGCCCCTCCTACCTGGGCCCCCCAACTTGGAGCTGCTGAGGCTGGGAGAGGAAGGTCTGAAGTGGGCATCTTGCAGGGAAGAGGTGGGCAAGCTGAGGATAAACTTGGACTCACTCCACCCACATCCACAGTAGGGCCAGTTAGAGATTTTGTTGTTGTTGTTGTTACAGATTTATTGATAATGCTTTCTGACTCTGTTCCCAGTTTTTTTTCCCTTCATTTTTGAGCATTTTTGCCAAAAGTAAAAAATCAGGAAGTCTCAGAGCAATGCCCAGGCCCTGTGGGTCTTATTAAGATAGCTGCTATGCATAGATACCTCAGAGGAATAAAAATACTCCTCTGCATCCAGCGCCTGCTGTCCTGAAGACCAGAAGACAGAGCGGGGTGTCTGTGATACCACGCTCCTCACGCCCACCCACACTGCTCCCACACGCAGCTCCAGCCTGCATTGCACGAGGAGAAGTCACCAGGTACTTCTTACAGGCCCCCTTTGTGCCAGGCCTATGCAAGCCTGATAGATGAGGACTGGGTCTCCTGGCTAATTAAACGCGGTAATAAAATGTGAGCCTTGCCCTGGCCGGTTTGCTCAGTGGACCGAAGGGATGAGAGTTCGATTCCGGTCAATGGCACATATCTCAGATGCAAGTTCAATCTCCAGCCCTGTCGGGGCACGTGCGGGAAGGCAACTAATTGATGTGTCTCTCTCACGTGGATGTTTCTCTCTTTCTCTCTCTCTCTCTACCCTCCTTCTCACTCCCTTCCACTCTGTCTATAAATCAATGGAGGAAATATCCTCAGGGGAGGAGTAAAAAAATTCCACAAAACTTGAGCCCTGGCTGGGTAGCTCAGTTGGTTATAGTATCATCCTGATACGCCAAGGTTGTGGGTTTGATCCCTGGTCAGGGCACATACAAGAACCAATGAATGCACAACTAAGTGGACAACAAATTGATGTTGCTCTCTCTCCCCACTCCTCTTTACTCTCTCTTTTTTTCCTCTCTCTAAAATCAATAAATTAAAATAAAAAATAAAATAATACATATTCCTTTAAAAAAAACCTTGAAGTGAAATGGGAATCATTGCCGAAACCGGTTTGGCTCAGTGGATAGAGCGTCGGCCTGCGGACTGAAAGGTCCCAGGTTCGATTCCGGTCAAGGGCATGTACCTGGGTTGCAGGCACATTCCCAGTGGGAGATGTGCAGGAGGCAGCTGATCGATGTTTCTCTCTCATCGATGTTTCTAACTCTCTATCTCTCTCCCTTCCTCTCTGTAAAAAATCAATAAAATATTTAAAAAAAATAAAATGGGAATCATTTCTACTGCCACTACAATTACTTTCCCATGACTTTCCAAGGGTAACGCCCTCCCTTAAGTTGAGCTTTATTTCCTTTTCTCCCCTTGCTCAACAGGGGGAGAGGGCACAAAAAGTGGGGTAATTCATAAACTTGGAAATTTCCCATTCTCCCTGAGAATAATCCAGCTTAGCCCATTCATTCATTCATGCATTCAATCAATATTTGTTGGGCATCTGTCATATGTTGGAAAATATTTAAGGAACTTATATGGAAAGAGGCATGGAGTATTCAAGAATTAGCATGAAGACATGTGCAACTCAGGCCAGCTGGGAAAGAAAACAGTAGATCACACTGGAGAGAGAATTGAGTGTCATATCAGTGGAAATTGAAAGTTGAAAAGAATAGGTGTGATGTAGCTTAAATTATATAACAAGAAGAGTAGAGTGTTTTTTCATAGTCCCTGGCATACAGTAGGTGCTTAATAAATTTGGCTTTCCCTTTTCCGTCCTACCAGCTAATCATAAAGAAATGGCACTTCGTCCCTAACACCCAACGTATAAATCAAGGGCCAATAGTCCCAACATGTATCTGTATTTCTGTATCACAGCTGAACATGGTTGAATTTTTTGGCCACCAGCAAACCTCTCTCTTTAGTAAACTGTCCATGAAACCAGAGTGAATATGGACCCTCCAAGCCATGCCCTGCACTAACCAAGTTGACCATTACATCAGTGCAAGAGAGCCACCATCTTTATGATTTCTATATTAGTCTGACAGTGTGTCGGGAATGAAGAAACCTCTATTGAACCCATAACCCCCTTGAGGAAGTGGGGGGGGGTATAGAAATGGAGAGGGGAAAAGTAAGAAGCTGTATAGTAAGGCTTTTCCCAGGAACTCTACTCTTTACTGAACTCGATGATTTTCACTTCCCCCCAAAACGCCAGTACTAGTCACCGATGGGTACGTTAAATGAAAATCCATGAACTCCACTGCACAGATGACCTTTACTGCTGTCTCCAGCAGTAAAGGTGTCCGGGAAATGCTGGGCCCTCTGTTTACCCGTCTGTGACAGTTTAACTCTCTGTGGCCTCAGGTTTGGCTGGCTACCCAGAAAGCCGGAATGCCGCCCACAGATAAACGCCAGGCCCCGGAAAGAGGTTTATGATGTATAGAGTGTGGATAACTGCCTAATGTACCTGTTAGCTTAGGAATGCCTTGTTCTTGCTGGTGGTCCATGTGACTACCCACCACACGGTTTAATATTAACCCCCGTGAGAAAGAGGCCCTGTCCTGGGAGGGTGTCTTTGGAGCCAGATGGGATCAGGCAGTTTAGGGCCAGGGCCGTGGGGAGGGAAGATGGTAGTTAAGGAGGGAATGAGCCAGATGGTCATGTGAGCAAGATAGGTGGGATGTACCAGTCAACCGCAGAGCTGCCCTTCCCCCTGAACCCAAGAGTGGGAAATGAAGGCAAAAGAGATTGGCTGGTGTTTTTTTGAAAAAGCCAATAGAGGGCAAGAGAGGAACATATAAACCTGTAGACTAGTGAGCTTCTGCGGGAATCCTTCTCGGGACCCCTCTCCCGTGCTGACAGCTTTGTTACTTTTGCTGTAATAAACTTTGCTTCCCTTTGCTTACCCCTCCCTTGTCTGTGAATTCTTTCATCAACTTCTGGAGACAACAAACCCAACAGCTCAGACTCGAGTCCCACAGCCACTGGGAACAGCTGCTTTGCGCTTGTATGTGAGTTTCTCCTATTAAAGCTCCTATGAATTTGGATAAGGTTATGTGTCAGTTCTTCAGAATCAATCCTGAATTTAGGCTTTTGGGGCTTTACCCTGACACGCACCCCTTGAGGCATCTCAGTAAACCACTCTGATTTATATTCTGAATGAGTCACTGTCCTGCTATGGAGTTGTTGTTTTTTGTGTTTGTTTGTTTTTTGTTTTGTTTTGTTTTTTGCAAGACAGCATAAGACTTCCAACTAAAGAAGCATGCAGTAGTTTACAGAAAACAAAGTAAACTAAGCAATAGGCAGCGGTTCTCAACCTGTGGGTCGCGACCCCTTTGGCGGTCGAACGACCCTTTCACAGGAGTCACCTAAGACCATCCTGCATATCAGATATTTACATAACAATTCATAACAGTAGCAACATTACAGTTATGAAGTGGCAACGAAAATAATTTTATGGTTGGGTCACAACATGAGGCACTGTATTTAAAGGGCCAGAAGGTTGAGAACCACTGCGAGAGGACAATCCCAGAAACAGGAAATGGAAGGCAACAATCTTCTCAACTCAGTATCACCACCTAGTGGTGATGAGCAGAACTGCACCCCCTTCCACACGCACCCTCTTGTCCTTGGGGGTGATTATCGCCTCTTTATTCTCCTCTGAGACCAGTACACAGGTGCTGTAGGAGGACTGGAGCATGTTGATCACCAGGGAGTTGGACAACACATCCAGTTTCTTCACCTCATCCCCTGTCACGTTCACACTTCCCGCAATCCCATACCTAAGAAGACACACACAAAAAAGTTGATTGACATCACTGAAGATCCTGAACTCCAACAAACAAGTCCAGACACGAACACAGCACAGTATGTCTACCTTTCCCTTCGTGGCTCCGGGGTCTCCAAATGATAAACACAGCCCAAGTATGGCCTGTCCCACAGCACTGATCCTCAGCCTTGCTTCCTGTACACCTCCAGGGTATATTGTCCCGGTCCCTGTTCTCCCAACATGCTAACCAGAATTCAGTGTTACTAGTTTACAACCCTGCCCTGGGCTCCCACTGCTGAAGAGTTAGAGCGCTAAAGTCAGACAGCCCTCTAATTAATGATCCAAAAAAGTGAAGAACCACGACTTTCCAGCCCTGGAATTTCAATATTTATTATTCAATATTCTCAAATAGTGGCCTGCTGGGATGAATTAAAAATCACCCTGCTATAGAATGGTTTTACTTGAATAAGAAGGAAATTTGGAGACAGACTTAACAAATTTAATATGGTTTTTCACTATCTCTTTTCAAACAATATCAGAAAAAGCACGACTATATAATTCTATGTAGGGTTTTTGTGTTTTAGAGTATTAACATGCAAAGGTCTCAGACCTGCCACCCTTACTGGAGGGATCCTTCTAATATTTGAGTCAGATCACCCGTCTACCCAGAGTTCCCAAGTCCCCACCATGGCAGGGGAACCCTCAGGCCCTCCCAGCAATGCCTGTTCCCACGCTGGCATTGTCCCTTTGCCTCTCACCCTCACTTGGCCAGTCTCGGCCTCCAGACCCACTGGACACACACCTGCCTTATGACCAAACCTGGGTTTGCTGCCCCGCCCCCATGCTCTGCCCTCCAAGAGCTGCAAGGCTATCACCCCCTCACGCCTTTTGCATCCCAACAGCTGCCCAGGTCCTGTGGCCCCAGCACCCCGCAAGCTTTCCCCTCATTTTCACCTTCACTCATGGCTCTGCCCCCACAGGAGCACTCCCAGCACAGGCAGCGTTTCCCTGCCGACCCCCTGACCTGCTCCAGAAGCTCCCCGTTCCCCCTCCGTGCTCCCACCACACACCAGGCACACCCCGCCATCCCATCCGCAGCGGCTCACCATCTACTCATGGGAGTGTCTTTCCCGCTAGGTTATCTGCCTGCTGAAACTCTGTTTATTTCCTCAGTATTCAGAGTCATAGAGATGCTCGATACCTATCCACTGAATGGTGACTAAAGGATGCGGAACAGTAGTCTCTCTTCCTCTCCCTTTTAAACACCATTCATTTGTTGAGGAGAATCCCCAGGTGGATTAACAGGTAGCCTGGGTTAAGAACCTTCGATTTAAATCCTTCCTCACCCTCTTCCCTGACTGATCGCGTCCCCCTTCCCGGCAGCCCTCCCCCATCATTCCATGTCTGCTGTGATGTCATGTGCTGAGCCAGCTGCCTTGGAAAACAATACCCATAGCCTGGTTCAAAATAAAAGCAAATAAACAAATAACAGCAATAGCAAAGCTGGGTTATTGTGCATCGGAGTTTAATGTGGATTCTTGAGGCGGATGCTGCGGGGGGATAAAGAGTGGGGGTTCCCCAGGTCGCTGGTGGGCAGAGATGAAAAACAGGTTCTCTGCCCTGTGCTTGCAAGCCCCCCCCCCCAACACCCCACAGAACACACCCTTACCACCCTCAACAGGCCCCTCCCCTGCCCCCAGGCGCTGGGTGCCCTGCACCCACACCCCTGCTTCCAGAAGGGGGAGGCTCATGCACAATGAGGACTCATTGCCCAGCAGCCCCTCCGGTGAGAGCCTGGGTGGGGGTGCTCCACCCCCAGGACAACCCCTGCTAGCGCTTGAGCTAGCGCTAAGGCCTTCCTGGCCATGTGTAAGTGGGATGTCCCATCATCTCGACAAGAAAAGCCATGGAGAGGTTTTCAGGCGAGGCCTTCTAGCATTCCCTTCTTTCCACGGCAAGGAGTGGAGAAAAAGGAAGGGAAGCGAGAATGTCTGCCCCCTTTTAAGTTGTATAAATACAGCCTGTGCCTAGAAATGTCTTCCCAAAAAGAGGAAGCGAAGGACGAGGGGCCTGAGGCCCCTGAAGGGGAAGCGGCAGGAGCCGGTGGAGTCCCCTCTCCTGAGCAGACTTCCTCTGGGACAGCGTGCAACCCGGTCGCTCTCTGAGAAGCAATCCCAGGGGCCTCTTCAAATCATCTCAGCATCTTGCTAGAAAGAAGGAATTTCCAACTGGACTGCTCCCACTGCCACTGTGGGTGCTTTCGCAGAGGAGCGGGGAAGGCTGCTGTCTGAATGGGCAGAAAGTGGAGTCCTCCCCGCAGACCAAGGAAAACTCAGCCCCCCAGCAAATGTGGCTCTTGACGTCGTTTCCACGGGCGGCGCCTGCCACCTAGTGGTCAGTGTGAAGCATCGACCAACCAGTTGGCAAATTTCCCCAGGTCTGGGCTTTAAACTGTTGTAATAAAGAGCATTTACTGAGCATTGAGGGCTGGCACTGTCGAAATCATCATCGCATGGACTTACCCTTACAACAACCCTACAAGCTAGGGGCTATCACTATCCTCTCCCTTTTACAAATGGGGAGACTGAGGTCCTGGTGAGATGGAGGAGTGCCCACGATCTCAGGGAAGGAAAAGCCAGGTCAGATGAGCACCTTCATTATCCAATTCCCGAACCCACTTCATCTGGACATTCAACGGCCAGAGAGTCAGTTCTGCAGCTGACTGATCTGACCCCACCATAGCGGCCGCTGCCACGCACGTCCTGCCAGAGCAGGAGCCCAGTGGACTTGGGTGAATAACACTTAGATGCCAGCAGGAGAGGGCACCAAGCAAAGCAGGGCCCACATACAGGGAGAGGCACGTCGCCGCCTAGTGTCACTCAGCAGCCCCATCACCTGGCAGGCGCAGGGCAGGGCAAGTGGCTGCACTCACATTCGTGAAGGTCCTGGAGTGTAGAGCTTAGCGTTACCTCCAAGTGACAGCAATGCAGGGTGGGAAAAGCGGACCACAGGCATCTTTACCTGGATCCCATTAATGGGACACAAAACTGTGTGTCAGTAATTATGTAATTATCTTGTGGTAATTACATCCTGTCATATAATGCTATCACGCTTTTGTGTTAAAAGCACTACATTGTTTTGTTTTTTATTTTCTGTTTTGTTTTGTTAATCCTCACCCGAGGATATTTTTCCCCATTGCTTTTTGGAGAGAGTGGAAGGGAGGGGGAGTGACAGAGAGAAACATCGATGTGAGAGAGACACATTGAATGGTTGCCTCCCACATGCTCCCTGACTGGGGCTAGGGATTGAACCTGCGACTGAGGTACGTGCCCGACCCGACCCTTCAGTCTGTAGGCTGACACTCTAACCACTGAGAATACCGGCCAGGGCTATTTTATTTTTCTCATTTAGTTTATTGTTATTGTTGAAAGTATTACAGATGTCCCTTAAAAAAATAAATTGTTAATAATAAAATTTTAAATATAGGACTTTGTTATTTCTTCATTTTAAGGTAATAATAATCCTATATAATAAAAGGGTAATACGCAATTTAACTGAATGGTGGAATGACCAGTTGCTAAGATGCACACTGACCACCAGGGGGCAGATGCTCAACACAGGAGCTGCCCCCTGATGGTCAGTGCACTCCCACAGGGGGAGTGCTGCTCAGCCAGAAGCCAGGCTCACAGTTGGCGAGCGCAGTGGCAGTGGCGGGAGCCTCTCCCGCCTCCGTGGCAGCACTAAGGATGTCCGACTGATGGCTTAGGCCCCCTGGGCCCACTCCCCCCCCCTCCCCCGCCATCAGTCAGACATCCCTGAGGGCTCTGGATTGCGAAAGGCACAGGCCGGGCTGAGGAACCCCTCACCCACCAGGGTGTAGGCATCAAGACTGAAAGCTCGGCTCAGCCCGTACGGCTG
>NW_005871408.1:918517-930019 GCF_000147115.1 Myotis lucifugus | reverse complement strand
CCCCGGTGATATATACTCTTATTGGGTTGCTTTTCTGCCTGAAGCCTTCGCTCGATTGTTACCCTCGTGGATGGGGTGAACACCGCTCTGCTCTTGAGCTATCTTTGTAAGTCAGTTTTATTTTAGGGTCCCTGGTCCATTTCCCCACACGCCCCCCCCCCCCCCACCCCGCCATCAGTCAGACATCCCTGAGGGCTCCTGGACTGCAAAAGGGCACAGGCCCAGCTAAGGGACCCCTCACCCACCAAGTGCATGAATGTTGTGCACCAGGCCTCAAGTCTATAATAATAAAAGGGTAATATGCTAATTAGACCCGACGTCTTCCGGACGTCATTCCAGACATCCTTTCTGACAAAGCCAGGGCTAGAGAGAAGCCAGCCTGGGTCCCAGGTGCCTGCTGGCAACGGGAGGAGGGAAGCCTGGGCCCCTGGTGCCAGAGAGAAGCTGGTGCCGGCAGCCAGGGAAGGAAGGCCTACTCTTGCACGAATTTTCGCGCACTGGGCCTCTAGTAATAAATAATAGGCCCCTTCAACTTCTGGGAGGACCTCACTGGAATGACTGCAATGAAAAGGGAAGTCCAACGAAGACTGCTTCTTTTTATTACAAACTTACACTGGACACTTGGCTGTGTTGGTCAGTGCTCATGGCCTGAACTTGGCCTCATTCTGTGCTTGAATAAAGCACCAAAGAGAACAACATATAGAATGCTGAACATTAAAAGGTTGTTTTAAAGACAAAAGGCCCCTTTCGGTGTAAGAAAGGAGATGTAGGCTGGGGCCCTGAGAAGTTATTTTGTAAACGATAATGATTCCTAGCTCCTGATGAACTGGCCAAGGTCATGACAATAAAGTGTTCCCATCTGCAAAGAGCATGGTCTCCTGGCTGGTTCTCTGTGCCAGTGAGAATGCAAATACAAAAGTCACAATAATTCAACATGTTTTAACGTAACAAGTCACTGGGCTTGCTATCATTATAATGGCAACTGGAAAAATTATATACGTATGTATTCTTTCTCCATAGCATGTCTCCAAGTGTTTTGTTCCCTTCTTGAAAAAAGTCAAAGTCCCCTTTATCAAAGGGCACAGAAACTTTAAGGCAACTTCCATGCAGGGCACAGAGGCAAAGCGCTTTGGCCAGGTTTCCTGCCAAGTGCCTGCAGCTTGCCCACACCCCACCCGGGCCCTGTCCCCAGGTCCGCGGCTCTGCGCACCCGCACCGGCTCCCGGACTCACAGGTTGGCCAGGCCGGCCTTGCGCACGGCCGAGGAGATGGCCTTGATGGCCGTCAGCATGGAGTTCAGCAGCTGCGTGAGCTCCCCCGTCCCCTTCGCCTGCCGCCCCTTTTCCATCACATAGCGGGTGAGGGTGAGCATGTCCGTTTCGAAGGGGCTTCTGTCCGTCATGGTGGCTGGTCTTTTTTCAAACCCCGCTCTTTTTCCTGCAGAAACCCTTGCTTGTCTCCGAGAGCTGTCGCTCCGTGGTAGCAGAGCTGGCCAGGACCTTTAAGGAACAGCGCCCCAGGCCACGTGGTTGGATCACTGGGCAAGCCCTCCCGGATAGCTCTCGGGCGTGGCTACCCTGAGGGCTGCCAAGGCCCACAGCCAGCTGGAAATAGAACTGGAACTCCAGACACAGACCTGCTTTCTCTTGTTGAGCTGCTCTCTTTAAAGACCCAGGAAGCCACCGTTTAGTAACAGGTGGGAGATGAGAAATTCGGCCACTAAAAAAGATCCACAAAGCCCTCTTATTCCAGGACTGCACAGTCTGATGCCGAGCCCGTTCCCCCTGGTTATAGAGAGCACGTGGGCAGATATCTTACCTGGGGTCCAGGTGACATAATAAGGTAACGGCAGTCCTGGGACCTCTTAGCAAGGGTTCTGTCCTGTAAGTTTGAAGGATGCTTTTTGTTTCCAAAAAAAATGTATGATTGGACGGAAAGCCCTAAGAGATATCCAAATCTGGAAGAAATAAATTACATTCTTAGCACAGTGCCTAGCATCAGGGTTATTTTATCAATTCCTCTAGATTTGTACTTTTATAACAAAAACTAGAGGCCTGGTGCACAGATTAGTGCACCGGTGGGGGTCCCTTGGCCTGGCCTGCGGGGATCAGGCCGAAACCAGCTTTCCGACATCCCCCAAGGGGTCCCGGATTGTGACAGGGCAGTTCTTGGGTGATGCACTCCGGAATCGGGCTCCTTCCTCTCTGGTTCCCGGCTCATCACTGGAGAACCACTGTTGCCAAGTGACTGCAGCTTGGCAGCTCCTGCTTTGAGCGTCTGCCCCCTGGTGGTCAGTGTGTGTTATAGCTACTGGACGGTAGGCTGGTTGGTGGGTTGGCCGGTCGGCCAGTTGGCTGGTCGCTTAGGCTTTTATATATATAGATGCTTGCTTATTGAAAAGGAAACACTGCAGAAGTATATAAAGAAAAAGTCCTCACCACCAGCCCATCCCCCAACCCACTCCCTAGATATAACTGCCATTGCAGCTGGTGGGAGTCTGTACTGGAAGTAGGCTTGGGAGGGGTCTGCATAGGGTGGGCCAGGCACTTTCCCTATGGATGGACAGACCTGACTCTGAGTCCCCACCTAGTGGTGTGCTAGTGGTATAGAGCCTCAGTTTCCCCACTTGTACATCTGCCTTATAGTGTGGTTGTGAGGATTAAAGTGGTAAGATGTGCCTGGCACACAATTGGTGCTCAATACTTGTTAGCTATTGTTACCCTTCCAAATTTTTTATGTATATATAGCTATTATATATGTATATATAATTTCATTTTACAAATGAGAATATGCACATTGCTCTGCAATTTGATTGTTTTCCTTTGACAGTTATTTCGATTGGAATGTGTTTAGCTACAAGTGATGGAAAACTCAGAGAGATTTAAATATGTGGGGGTTTATTTTCCCCCTGTTTTCTCACGTGCACCCAGAGGTGTCTGTTGGCACTCCTTCGGCCATTCAAGGTTCCATTCAGGACCTCTCTCTCTTCTCTGTGATCCCTGGTGCTGGCTTTTGCCCCCAGGCTTGTCATTTCGGGGGCACAAAATGGCCACCACGGCTCTGAACATCGAGCCCATACGGAGGAGAGAAAGGGCAGCTCCAACTACACCAGTTCCCTTTCATTAGAAAAGAAAAATTTCCCCAGAACACACTTGCCCCCACCCCACAGACCTCCACTTACACAGAACTGGCCGGGTGCGTGTGCCACGGCGATCCCTTGCTGCAAGGGTTGCATCAACATCACGGTGCCGGCCGCCCACCGTGGGGCCAGAGCCGTGCTGCACCCCAGGCTGCTTTGGAAGCGTGTGCCCTCCAGAAGCCTGCAGCAAGCCTCCTCCTCTGTGGGCCTGCACTGTGCAAGGCTTCCCTAAGCCCAGCTCTAGAAGAGGAACCGCTCTGTCAGAACATCGCATGCTGACATCACCAGGACCTCAACCAGAAAACCCTCTCTCCCTGCAGCTTCTGGAAATGGTGAGGCCTGTAGAATGGAACTTTCTGTGGTCCCGCTGAGTCATGTTGCCACTAACAAATAAGTTTTGTCTTTCACGTGGGGGTTCAACTGTGATTCTTCAGAGATAATCATAGAAAGAGCTGGCTCGTACCCGGGAATGGCTGCCAGGTGAAGAGAGAGGCGGAGCTCACAGGGTCCAGGTTTCCTTTGAACTCTGACCTTGTCATCTGATGAAGGGTTCCCCACATGATTGGTGCAGAGCAGTCATGCAGGGTAGACAGCACATCTTCCTTACAGAAATGAACTTGTACATTCGCACATAAACCCATTCTCACGTATTTGTAGCGGTTCTATTTATAATTATCAGAAACTACAAGCACACAATGCTCTTCGAGGGTGAATGGAAAACCTATAGTAGATATACAGTGGAATACTATTCAGCAATAAAAAGGAACAAGCTATTGTTACACGTAGCACTGGATTGAATCTCAAAGGCACTATGCTGGTGAAAGAAGCCAGTCTCAAGACTGTATGCTCTAGCCGAAACCGGTTTGGCTCAGTGGATAGAGCGTCGGCCTGCGGACTGAAAGGTCCTGGGTTCAATTCCGGTCGAGGGCATGTACCTGGGTTGCGGGCACATCCCCAGTGGGAGATGTGCAGGAGGCAGCTAATCGGTGTTTCTCTCTCATCGATGTTTCTAGCTCTCTATCTCTCCCCCTTCCTCTCTGTAAAAAAAAAAATCAATAAAAATATATTTTAAAAAAACAAAAACAAAAGACTGTATGCTCTACGGTTCCATTTGTGTTATATTCTCAGCCAGACAAAATCACAGAGTTAGAGAACAAGTCCATGGTTGCCGGGGGCTGGGAGTGAGAGGAAGGGACAGAACACGGGAGTATCTTGCCTGATGGAACTGTTCTATATCCTGCTGCTAGTGATAACAACTTGAATTTGTGTGCTACAATTCATGCAGCTGTACATTTTTTAAAAGTCACTTCATTGCAAAGCAAAATACAAGTGGATCATGGACAGTCTGCAAACTGTACTGGTCCATGAGCAGGTAGGTAGGAAAATTGAGAGTATTTATAGCACTTTTCAAATGTTATGCTTGTTCTGTTCATATTTATTAAAATGTAACTTAAATTCAACAATAAAATGTAATTTAATTTTAAATGAAATTGCAATCTAACACTAAACAATCAGGCCCTATATTTTATAACTATTTTTAAATTTCACTATTTCCAGTAATTTTTTTCCATTTCAACTATTTTAGGTGTATAATTCATTGGCATTAAGTTCATTATTTTGCAACCACCATTCATCTCCAGAACTTTTTCATCTTCTCAATAAAACTCCGTGCCCAGGAAACAATAATTTCCACTCAGTCCCCAGCAGCTGGTACTTTCTGTCTCTATGAATTTAATTATTCTAGGTACTTTATACCAGTATAAGTGGAATCATGCAATATTTGTCCTTTTGTGATTGCCTTATTCACTTAGCATAATGTTCGTCCATATCGTAGCATTTGCCTGAGTTTCCCTCCTTTTTAAGTCTGAGTCATATTCCATCCTATGGATACAGCACATTTTGTTTATCCATCCATTTGTCAGCGGACACCTACGTTGCTCCTACCTTTTGGCTATTGTGAATAATGCTGCCATGAATGTGGATATCTCTTTGAGTCCCTGCTTTCAGGGGTTTTTTTTAGGATGCATACGCAGAAGGTGAATTGCTAGCTCATAGGTTAATCCTATATTTAATATCTTGGGAAACTACCGTAACTCTTTCCACACAGCTGCACCATTTTACTTCCCACCAGCGGTACACAAGGGTTCCAATACCTCCACATCTTTGCCAACTATTGCTATTTTCGTGTGTGTGTGTGTGTGTGTGTGTGTGTGTGTGTGTGTGTTGTATAACAGCCATTCTGATGAGTTCAGTGAAATATCTAATTTGTGGCTTTGGTTGGCATTTCCCTAATAATCAGTGATGTTGAGCATCTTTTCATGTGCTTGTTGACCTTTCCAGTAACTCTTTTTATTAGCTTTATAAAGTATTTTCCACACCAGATTGGAAGTGAAACAAACCAACCCCTGCTTTAAAGCAACTATGGGGGAAGCAGGGTGCCCGGCAGCCGTGGATGTGAAGAGTGGGGGAAGACTGGGTCCGCGGGGTCGGGAGGGAGAGGCATTGGTGAGTGTCCTTTATCAGCAGCCGTCCACCTTCCCATCGAAGGCCGCGGGCTCTGCTGCCTCTGCCACCACCTAGCCCAGGCTGGCTGAGTGCCGCAATCAGTCCTCACAGCTGCGTTTCGGTGTTAGGTGTTCGAGTTACCCAGTGATCTAAAATTTCAGCCCATGACCTTTCAGCAAATGCCAAAGTTCTCTCAGGGCACACAGGGCAGAAACCACAGAGCAGCTGCGGTGAGAAGCCCAGAAGGGAGAGCGCTCCCAGCTCACATTTCTGTCCGCGCCACTGCTGCTCTGCGGCCCGGCCCAGGAGCTGCCTGCGGCCTCGGGCCTTGCTCCGCTCCGTGAACCAGCGCGCAGACCTGCTTCTATGTCCTGAGGACAAGCAGGCTGTCCGGACAGAGGAGGCGATCTCGAACCTGGGCCCTCTGTGTTAGCAATTCTGCTCATAGGCTTTGTGGACACGCTCTCATGCAATCCCAACATATGCTTTTTAAAAAAGTTTTCAATCAGAAAAGGTTTTATTGTAAAAAACAATGTCATCCGGTAAAAATGCAAAAAAAGTTACACAATTATATAAAAAATTTTAAAGAATCTGCACATTGGCCCCATGGGACTACAGCACCTACTAGTACTCGAGGGGTGATGCAGACAGCCATTTTACTCTGCTGCCGGAGGGAATCTGGTTCCTTGCAGATTGCACCCACTGTTTCTCATGCACCAATGAAATCAGCTTGAGGCTTAAGCATCAACTTTGCAGGATAACAGGAAAGAAAGAGTTACACCAAGTCCAGTTTTCAATGTGTAAAAATATATAAGAAAGTGCTACGTACATTCTTCAAACGCAAAACAAAGTTAAATTGGGGCTGGCATATGTTAAGCCTGCATCTTAATTTTGTAGTACCCACTGTGTCTTCTACTTATATTCTCATCATACTCTGCTTTTTTCTTTTTAACTTTTTAAAGACATTTTTTTAAACAGCATTTTAGGTTTACAAGAAAATTGAAAGGCGGTATAGAGATTTCCCATTTCCTCTGCACCCACACATGCCTATCCCCCCATTATCAACACCACCCACCAGAATGAATAGATTTACCAAGGATGAACCTACATTAAAACAGTCTCTGCCCTGGCCAGTTTGGCTCATTGGATAGAGGGTCGGCCTGCAGACTGAAGGGTCCCCGGTTCGATTCCCGTCAAGGACACATGCCTGGGTTGCGGGCTTGATCCCCAGTAGGGGGCGTGCAGGAGGCAGTCAATCAATGATTCTCTCTCAGCACTGATGTTTCTATCTCTCTCTCCCTCTCCCTTCTTCTCTGAAATCAATTAAAAATATATATTTTTTAAAAACCACACACAAAAAAACATCATTATCATACAGAGTCCACACTTTACATTAGGGTTCCCTCTTGGAGTGGTACGTTCTATGCGTTTGGACAAGTGTACAATAACACATGTCTCTTTATAAATACCATACAGGATTTTTTATTGCCCTAAAAATCCTCTGTGCTCTGCCTAGCCATCTCTGCCCTCCCCCGCCTTACCCCTGGAAACCACTGACCATTTTATTGTTTTCATAGTTTTGCCTTTTCCAGATGTCATATAGTTGGAATCATACAGAATGTAGCCTTTGCAGATCGGCTCTTCACTTAGTAATACTCATTTAAGGTTCCTCTGTGTTTTCCATGGCTCGATAGCTCATTTCTTTTTAGCACTAATACCCCATTGCCTGGATACGCCACAATTTATCTATTCATTCACCTACTGAAAGACATCTTGGTTGCTTCCAAATTTTGGCAATTATGTATAAAACTACTATAAACATTCTTTTCCAGGTTTCAGTGTGGACATAGTTTCCAGCTCCTTTGGGTAAAATGCCAAGGAGAGTAATTGCCAGATCATCTGGTAAGAGTATATTTAGTTTTGTTGGAAACTGCAAGCTTCCCCAGTGGTGCCCCGTTTTGTACTCCCCCAGCAGTGAGCGAGAGTTCCTACTGCTGCACATACTCGCCAGCATTTGGTGGTGTCAGTGCTTTGGATTCTCCGTCATTCTAATAGGTGCATAGTGGCATCTCATTGTTCTTTCTATTTGCATTTCCATGATTTGGAGCATCTTTCATATGCCTACATCTAAAAAGGCATCACCATACCCAAGGTCATCTAAATTTTCTCCTGCTATCTTCTGTAAGTTTTGTAGTTTTGCATTTTGCATTTGGGTGTATGATCCATTTTGTGTTAATTTTTGTGAAGGGTATAAGGTCTATGTTGAAATTCATTTTTTTTTTTTTGCCTGTGGATGTCTGCTTGTTTTAGCACCATTTAAAATGGGACTATCTTTGTTCCATTGTGTTACCATAGCTCCTTTGCCAAAGATCAGTCGACTATATTTATGGGAGTCTTTTTCTGGGCTCTATTCTGCTCTATTGATCTATTTGTTACTCTTTGCCAATACCACATTGTCTTAATTATTGTAGCTTTGTAGTAAGTCTTGAAGGTGGGTAATATCATCCCCCAACTTCGTTCCTTCAATATTGCTTTGGCTATTCTGAGTCTATTGCCTCTCCATATAATAAATAATATTATTTTATTTATATTAAATAAATATACATAAAATAACTTGTTAGGATTTTGATTGGGAATGTATTGTATGTAGATTTGTGTAAAGTTGGGAAGAACTGCCATCTTGACAATATTGAGTCTTCCTATCTAGAAACATAAAATTGATTTAGTTTTTCTTTGTCTCATTCATCAGTGTTTTATAGTTTTCCTTATATAAATCTGGTACATATTTTGTTAGATTGATACCTAAGTATTTAATTTTTTGAATGTTAATGTAAATGACATTGTGTTTTTAATTTCAAATTCCACTTGTTCATTGTTGGCATAAAGAACAGCAATTGTCTTTTGTATACCTTGAATCCTACAATCTTGCCATAGTCGCTTATTAGTTCTAGAAGTTGTTTTGTCGATTCTTTTGTATTTTCTACATAGTCAGGCCATCTACATGAACAAAGACAGTTTTATTTCTGCTTTCCCAATCCATACCTTTTAAAAAATATATAGTTTTTATTGATTTCAGAGAGTAAAGGAGAGGGAGAGAGAGATAGAATCATTGATCAGCTGCCTCCTGCATACCTCCTACAGGGGATTGAGTTTGCAAACCAGGATGTGCCCTGATGGAGACTTGAACCGTGACTCCCAATTCATAGGTTGACACTCAACTACTGAGCCACACTTGCTGGACCCAATCTGTATACCTTTTGTTTCCTTTTCTTGCCTTATGGCATTACAAGGATTTCCAGTACAACAGTGAAAAGAAGAGGTAAGAGGGGACATCCTTATCTTGTACCTGATTTTAGTGGGAAAACTTTGAGTTTCTCACCATTAAGTATACTATTTGTATATTTTTTGTAGATAGTTCTTACCAAGTTGAAAAAGTTTCCCTCTGTTCCTAGTTTACTGAAAGTTTGCATCATGAATTGATTTATCAAACGTGTTTTGTGCGTTTATTGATATGATCACTGATTTTTCTTTTTTAGTCTGTTGATGTGATGGATTACATTTATTGATTTTCAAATGTTGAACAGACTTGCATACCTGGATAAATCCCACTTGTTCATGATATGTAATTATTTCTATACTTTGGGTGATTTGATTTGCTAATATTTTGCTGTTGGTTTTTGCATCTATGTTCATAAGATATTGGAGTGTAGTTCTTTTTATTTTTTTCTTGTAATGTCTTTGTCTGGGTTTGGTATTAAAGTAATACCTCGTTGAATGAGTTAGAAAGTATTTCCTCTGCTCCTATCATCTGAAAGAGATTTTAGACAATTGATACTATTTCATCCTCACATGTTTGGTAGAATTCACCAGAACCAGTCTTGACCTTGTGATTTCTGTTTTGGAAGTTTATTAATTATTGATTCAACTTCTTTAATAGATATAAGCCTATTCATAGTTCTATTTCTTCTTGTGTGAGTTTTTGAAGATGGTCTCTTTCAAGAAGTTTTCCTAGGTTATCAAATTTATTGGCACACGGGTATTCATAGTATTCCTTTATTGTCCTTTTAATGTCCGGAGGATCTTTAGTGATGTCCCCTTTTTCATTTGTTGCTTTTTAAAATGTTTATTAAATTTATTGGGTGACATTGATTAATAAAATTATATAGGTTTCAAGTGCACAATTCTATACTACATCATCTATGTATCATGTTGTGTGTTCACCACCCAAAGTCAAGTCTCTTGTGTCACTATTTGGCCCCACTTTACCCTCTCCCACCCTCTCCCACCCTCCTTTCCCTCTCGCAATCACCATACTGTTATCAGTGTCTATGAGTTGGTGTTTTGTTTTATTTTGCTTTATCCCTTCATCTATTTCACCCAACTCCCCAACTCCCCTCCCCTCTGACAGCTGTCAGTCTGTTCTCTGTATCTATGAGTCTGTTTCTATTTTGTTTGTTAGTTTATTTTGTTCATTAGATTTCACATATAAGTGAAGTCATAAGGTATTTGTCTTGCTCTGACTGGCTTATTTCACTCAGCATAATACTCTCAAGATCCATCCCAGCTGTTATGAAAGGTAAGATTTCCTTCTTTTTTATGGCCAAGTAGTATTCCGGGGTATAGACGTACCACAGCTTTTTTTATCCATTCATCTGCTGATGGGAACTTGGGCTGCTTCCAAATCTTGGCTATTGTAAATACCACTGTAATGAACATAGGAGTGCATATATTCTCTTGAACTAGAGTTTCCAGTTTTTTCGGATATATACCCAGAAGTGGAATTGCTGGGTAATAAGGCAGTTCCATTTTTAATTTTTGAGGAAACTTCATATTGTTTTCCACAGTGGCCGCATCCCTCTCATTCCTTGCCAACAGTTGTTTGTTGATTTATTGATGCTAGCCATTCTGACAGGTGTGAGGTGGTATCTCATTGTGGTTTTAATTTGCATTTCTCTGGTATTTAGTGACATTGAGCTTTTTTCCATATGTCTATTGGCCATCTGTATGTTGTCTTTGAAGGTGTGTCTACTCAGATCCTTTGCCAATTTTTTAATTGGATTGTTGTTTTTTAGGGGGTGTTGAATTGTATGAGTTCTTTATAAGTTTTGGATATTTGTGTTCTCTATCTTTTTATTTAGTTAACCTAATAGAAACTTACTATTTTATTGATCTTTTTAAAGAACCAGCTTTGATTTTATTGATTTTCTTTGTTGATTTCTTGTTTTCAATTTCATTGCTTTCAGCTCTAATTCTTTTTTAAAATAATTCTTTTTTATTTTTTTATTGATTTTTTAGAGAGACATCAATTTTTTTATTCCACTTATTTATACATTCATTGGTTGATTCTTGTATGTGCCCTGACTGGGGACCGAACCCACAACCTTGGCATATCGGGACATCACTCCAACCAACTAAGCTACCCAACCAGGGCTCAGCTCTAATTCTTATTATTTCTTTTCCTATGCTTACTTTGTCTTAATTTGCTTTTCTTTTTCTAGTTTCTTACAATGGTTAACCTCAATGGTTTATTTTAGATTTTCCTTTTTTTCTAATACATACATTCAATGCTATAAATTTCCCTTTAAGCACTGCTTTCACTGCATCTCACAAAGTTTGACAAGTTGTGTTTTTATTTTTTAATCAGATCAAAATATTTTTAAATTATTCTTGAGATTCTTCTTTCATCCACATATTATTTAGAAGTATGTTGTTGACTGTCCATGTACTTTGGTGTGTTCCAGTTAGTTTTCTGCTATTAATTTCTAATTTATTTCCATTGTGGTCTGAAAGCAGATACTGTATGATTTCTATTCTCCATGAATTTGTTAAGGTATGTCTTATGGTCACAAATGAGGTCT